>NC_029773.3:13583472-13598685 GCF_000817695.3 Arachis duranensis | reverse complement strand
AGACTCAAGGTGGTGTGACAGAGGAATTTCCTATTGGTATAGGATTACACCAGGGATCATCCTTAAGTCCATACCTTTTCACATTAGTCTTAGAAGTACTCACAGAGCACATCCAAGAGCCTGTGCCATGGTGCATGCTTTTTGCCGATGATATCGTCCTTATGGGAGAGTCAAGGGAAGACCTAAATAAGAAGTTGGAGTTATGGAGAGAAGCTCTAGAAGTGTATGGTCTGTGCATAAGCCGTAGCAAGACGGAATATATGGAATTTAAGTTCGATTGTCGAAGGGAAAACCCTAATACAGAGGTGAAGATTGGAGAAAACATCCTACAAAAAGTTAAAAGTTTTAAGTATATTGGATGCATCATATAGGATAATAGAGAGATTGAACAAGATGTAAATCATAGGATCCACGTAGGTTGGTCAAAATGGCAGAGTGCGTCTAGTTTTATACACGGCAAAAAAGTGCCTTTAAAACTTAAAGGTAAATTCTATCGCACCGCTATAAGACCGGCTATGCTGTATGGTACGGAGTGTTGGGCGGCTAAAGGAGAGCACGAACATAAGCTGAGTGTGGCAGAGATGAAGATGTTGAGATGGATGAGTGGTCACACGCGATTGGATAAAATAAGGAATGAAGATATAAGGGAGAGAGTTGGAGTAGCACCCATTGTGGAAAAGATGGTTGAATCGCGTCTCAGGTGGTTTGGACATGTGAGAAGAAGACCGATAGAACATCCAGTCAGGAGGGTGGATGAGATGGAAGATGGACAAAGGGCGAAAGGCAGAGGAAGACCTAAGAAGACCATCCATGAGGTGGTCAAACGAGATCTACATGTAAACGGTCTCTCTGTAGACATGATACATGACAGAGCACAATGGCGTCGTTTGATTCATGTAGCCGACCCCACTTAGTGGGATAAGGCTTTGTTGTTGTTGTTGTTTGTCATTTAAATTAGTCTTGTTAATCATGTCACTTTCATTACTAATAACATTAGAGTTTGTTGATGTGATACGTTAAGTAACATCACAACACACACCTAGTAGTCCTAATTGACTATTAACATGATTAGCTTATCAAATTAGATCAAATCAACTCTAAATTGAGGAATTCCAATGCCTCAAGTTATCACCTCAATTAGGTTTTGATTTGATATAATTTCATAAACTTATTATGTTAATAGTTAATTATGACTCTATTGAGGTGTCACTTAAATTGTTATATTAGCAAATTTTGACATCATCAACCAAAAAAAAAAGCAACAGAAAGACTAACATGATTAATTTAAAATCTTTAAAGGATGAATTTGATTAAAAAAAACTTTTTGAGACGAATTTGGAGAATGAATGATCTTTCAGGGATTAATTTGATCATTTACTTTAAATTAAACCGTTTCACATTTGAGATTAACCCCCCAATAGTCTACAATCCGAAAAAATACAATAGCAACAATAAAAAGTAAACATTTGATATTTTATTTGTAATTATTTTATTTTGTACTCTAATTATACCTGTTTGACATACGAGACAAACATAAATATCTAAAGCATTTTTCTATATTCATTTCGCCTGGGATGATATAATCATTTTGGTTTGGCATTTTTTTTTGTTCAATATATGTTTCCAAGGGATTATGAAAGCTGTTGCACCTACCTTTGATTAGAAGTTAATTAATTTAGAATATATGTCTTATTCTTATGAAAAAAAAAACATGTAGGTTAGTACTGAATATATATATAATTAAGTAAAGGTGTGGTGCTGAATATACATGGTGTGGTGCTGCACACAATATAAACAAGAGTTTCCCATGTTGCAACTATAAAATGCCAAACTGGATTATAGTACAGTGACTCTGCTGACCAAAACATCCTTGTGTAGATCTCAAGAAATATAAAAAGTAACCATGCTCCCATTTCGATCAAAATGAACTTTATAATAAAGCGGTCAATCACGACCATGACGAGGAGAAGGCCACCAACCAATTAAAAAGCCTTTGGTGTTAATCCTTTATAAATTGAGACTTAGATTTCCCCAACATCTGCAAAAATTGAAAAAGAAATTATAAAGATTATGCCCCATTGTATGGTAGAATACAAGTTGACAGAAAAATGCAATTATGATAACAGACCTTCGTCAGCGCTGCTGCTGCTGCTGCAATTATGACAGAAAAATGCACAGAAAAATGCATTAAAATTTGCCATGGAAGGTAGTCTGAGAACCTGAAGCCGATCCATCATGTCCTCGCAATTGGTGTACAGTGCCTCACATAGCTTTGAAGATTGGTATTCATTTTTTAAAATGACATTCCTATTCCTATATACCTGCAGAATTGTCCTTCATAAGTATTAATTGTTCAGAGTAAACATGTGCTTGAAATTATCATATTAAAATCCAAGATGAAACTAGATAAAGAGAGCAAATAACCATTTATCAACAAATCAAGGGCATCTTCGTTTTTTCAAAACAGTCACTGCGGTAAAAAGAAACCTACCAGCTTGGCAAAACTTTTTCATAAGATAACAAAAGAAGTTGCAAAAGAATTGATGCTTTAAGTTTGAAGCTCTGTAGACATAAATCCAGCATAATAGATGCTTTTCATTCTTGTTGAGTCAACAATCACAAAATTCTTGCTACTTACTGACTTTTGAACCAGAATGCCACAAAACAAAAACCTTAAAAGAAAATAGTTCTACTATCTTTGGCTACGATTTTTACCTACTAGTTAAGTCACACTATTTTTATTCAAAGCACATGACATTTTAGAGAGAATTTCACCCTCAAACAGGACGAGAAATTGGAAAGTTTTGCTCTCTAATGTCTTCTTTCATTGGTTTCCTTTTACATGAGGATCTCTTGTCCTCCATTCTCTTTTCTTGTTCAGAAAATTATTCTTTTATCTAAAAATAATTCCAATAAGCCGATTTCATTTTTCAAATATACTATAAGTATTCAAGAAATACCTTATGTATTTCTTCATCCAGTTGTATCACTGATTTCCCAGCATGGTGACGACCAAAATGTTGCTGATCAAAGGATCGCATGGCTTCATCTCTGGAGTTATCATGGGACTGTTGCAGAGATCCCTCTGGAAGAGGTAGTTGCAATACTCAATACTCAATACTCTTAATTGTTATTATCCTATTCCGCAACATATGCTATAATGTACAAATACTTTGTTTCTGCTCAAATATCTATATCGTAGGCGTATCTGCATATACTATTAAATTAAACTTCCTAATTGTGACTATAGTTTTGATAAAATGGCCGTATTTACTTATTGCTATTTGTGCAAAACGTAAGGCCAGACTAGCTAGCATTAATTCTCTTACAAGAAACTAGTATAACTTAGAAAACAACAATGATAAAGCCATGAAGAGATTCTATTAGTTCCTACTAAACAAAACAATTAGATCAAAACTAAAGGTGAATTTTCAGTATTAAGAAATCAACTATCTCTCTTAAATCTCCAATTCAATTATGCCAGTAATCCAAAGGGTTGACTTACTATACAATGAACGAGTGCAGAAATAGAAGGAAAGATGAAGAGGTACTAGAGGGCCGAAAAAGAGTTAGTTTTCTTATTCCTGCGATTGTGAGCACACGCTGATGCTGCGGAAATCCTTTTGCTGGTTCAGATTGCCATTTTCCTTCTCAATTCTGATAAAGAAAATTGACAATTGAGAAAGATGATCAACACAATGCAAGTGAAGAGTGAACATTGACAATTGAGAAAGATGATCAACACAGCAGAGCAACAAAACACACAACAGCACACCAGAACCAGAACCCAGAACCCACAGCAGCAGCAGCAGCAGCACAACCAGAAAATTAATAACAGCGCAAAATTAATACTACCAACAGCATTCAGCATTCAGCAACAAAAATTATCCTTCAGCAACAAACAACACCTGATTTGATTTCCATTTTTAAAAAACAGCAACAATCGTTAAAAAACAGTAACAAGTAATCCCTAATCACACTAAACCTGAAATCAATAAAGCTAAACAAAAATTTCAATAATGATTTGATTTCTATTTTTAGCAGCAGCAAGAAAATTTCAACAAAAATTTCAGGAATTAAAAAAAGAGCAACAGCACAAAATCAATGCAAAAGAAAGATTGATGATTTCAGTTTCACAGCTTGACATTCCACATTCCTTTGTCATTCACTGCTGAGAGAGTCAGACCCCTGAAGATAAATGCTACAAAGCTCAAAGAGAAAGGGATTTCGACCTCATCAGACGACCAATCGAACCCTATGATTTCATAATCTAGGATATCAAAGAGGAGGTGAAGAATTTACTACTATGAAGAAGATTCGCCAGAACATGAGAGATTGGAATAGAGGGATTTTTCCAAGCCTTTTTAGAATCAATCTATCACACGCTTAGAGACAGAAAGATCCAAGACTAGCCCAAGGAAAGTAAAAAGACCGAGAAGAATACCCAGTCGACCATTAATCCATTCACAGTTTCACATTCAAAAATCAGCAACAGGGCATAAAAGGAAGAGAAGAACCGAAGAAGTGAAGGCAGTGCCACTAACCTTCGACGGAGACATGGACGGCGACCGGCGAGACGACAGCGAGTGGCGACACAGCGGCGAGCTGCTCCAAGTTCGAGAGAAGCCAGGGAGGACGGGGACAGGGGGAAGGAGAACGCCGAGCTACAAGAGAGGAAGCAGAGGCGCCGACAGCACGGACGGCGGCGGCACTGCAGCGGAACCGTTGCAGGGAGAACTTAGGGTTTTGGTTGGGTGAGTTTGACCTTGGGTTCAGATTTCAGGGGATAGTGATTCTCGAATTGGGGGGTGGGGTGGGTGTTAGGAGGAAGCGGTGGGTTTTGGAAATTGGATCGGACCATTTTTCAGGCCGGTTCCGATTGAACCGGTTAGACCGGCCGATTCGGTCAATTTTCAGAATATTGATTCTCTATTCTATTATATAAAAATCGGATTTCTGCACTTAATGATGAAGCTGACGTGACATGCTTCTGAGAGTATTTCCCGATTTATTTCTTTTAACGCATTAAATATAAGTTATTACGATAAACTAACTATATCAACTAATTGATTTGATTAGATATTTAAGTATCATACAATTTAATATTATGTATATCAATTAATTGAATATAATTGTTAGAGTATAATTAAGATCAATTAGCATTATTCAACATATCTGAATATTTATTATAGGATATTACGTCTTTATTATTTCGATTCTCTTATCACCTATAAATACCATTTTATATTGTATCATTTTACACAAGTTGAATACTCACAAATCTTTTTTCTATTTCTCCATCTCCCCTTTCTAGCATGGTATAAGAGTCATGGTATCCTCATTGAAGAGGATTAAGTTGATTTTTTTCTGGTGAAATCACCGTACTTTTCATAATTTTCTTTCATGCCTTTTTTTTTCACTTTTGTCAATGTCTTGATGCTTTTCTTATCTCACCGATTAGCTCATCTACTACTTATTTATTCTCATGAAAAAATCATTTATTTTTCGTCACCATATGATACTTTGTCACTTTTCAATAATTTTCTAACAATTCATCATCTTTTTAACAATTTTTCAATAGTTAGCCATTTTTACTACAGTTCCATGTACGTTCTCTTTAAAAAAATATTTTTTTAACGTTTCCATTCTATAAATGATGGGAAAGGAGGGGGAAGATGAGAACAAACTAATAAAATAACCAAGCAAGATAAATATTAAGAACATCAAATAAAACTAAGAACACAACAGCATTGACAACATTCACATGTATAAAGAGAATTAAGAGATTTCACAGACTTCACAAATAATTATGTTTTAATTATGTTGTAAAATATAAATTGGAGCTATTTAAAATTAGTTTTTTTATCATTAATATTAACTTAAATTATAATAAGGTAAAAAATAAAAATAATATATAATAATTTAATTTAATTATTTATGCTACTAAAATTATTCTTTATTATATCTCATTTATTTCTATTCAATAGTGATATTTAATTGTCTATTTTAAATAAAAATTTGAATTGATTGAATTGATTTTTTTCAATTAGTAATATAATTATTGTCATATTTGCTTTGCAGAGAGAGAAGCTCTGAGAGTTCCCTTGTAAGCTCTCAGCTCTTCTTCTTTCCCCTTCTTCTTTTCAATCAAATATATATATAATATGTCTAATTGTAGAAAATCTACTATTTTATTATACGATCATATTAGACATATTTATATTCAATTTATTTGATTACTTAATTAGAATTAATTATATTAAAAAATTAGATTAAGATTATGGTAGACTAATTATATTATTATTAATTAATTATATTAAAAGATTAAAATTATGATGGATTATTATTATTTTATTATTTTTATTTTTGATATTAATTCAGATATTTAGTTTCTTTTTATTATTATTTTTTATTTGTTTATTCTATGTGTTTATTCCCATAAATCTTGCTAAATTAAATAAGATACTGTATATCTTCTTTTTATTCCTCTTTTATATACACATAAAATTTATTAAATTATTTTTCTTCCATCTAATCATTTTTTTCTCTTCTATTTATATTTTTTTTCTTCAATATTTTATTGGTTCTTATTTTTCTAAATTTTACTTTAATTTGTGTATTTGTTCTTATTATACCTAACTTTTTTTTATATGTATAATATACATTTTTATATATGTTATAAAAATATGATTTGATTCCATTAACTTGCCAATTTTTTTGAAAAATTTAAAGCTAAAGCACAAAAATATATTTATAGATATTTTATTTTTTTTTTAAACTAAAAAATGTAATACTTTTTACCATAGTTTTTGAAATCCTAAGTTAAATATGAATATTGATTTTTGAAATAGAATAAATATATTTTAAATTTTTTGCATCTAAAAATAATATTCTATCAATATTAGAATTATTTAGTTGGATAAGTAATAGTGAATATAGAATTATTTAAGATGGATAGAATTAAGTACATCTTTTTATTGAAACTACGAATTTAAAAATATTATATTCAATTCTCAATAGTTAACTCCTCATTGAACCATTGTATGTTAAAAAATTTTTTGAAGAAATAAAATAATTTTACATATATAATTTTTTTTTTAAAAATTTAATTAATTCAATATATTTATTGTTGTTGATTAAAAAGTAAATTAAAATGATAATTTAATATTTCTATACTCTTAAAATATTATTTATTTATTTTTTTAGCATTCTTTATCCTCCAATGATCACATTAATATAATTTAATTCAATAAAATTATTTATCATCATTTGATTGAATAAAAATTCTATTTTATCTGAAAATTTTAGGATTTCTCAACCTCAAGATCATTCATATTAAATCATTAAGAAATATAACTGAGAGCGCAGAAGCGTCCCTTCATTCTAGAGCATGATTGAGATTTGAGAGCTTGACTCTTGTGATTATTTGATCTTCGTCAACCAAAACCTTCTGTATCCCTAATAGGGCTGAATCACAACTCTACTGTGGGAAAAGAGCTACGGAGGCGAGTTTAATGTGTTTGAGACCAAAAATTCTGAAGTCATTATTTATATTTAAGTGTGACACTCATTAAACCCAAAAATTCAAATAAAATAATATCTATGGTTTTAATCTCATTTATCCAAATCAAAAGTAATAATCACTTATTTAATTCAACATTTATGACAATAAATAAGATCACCGTTATATAAGTCATTTAATGTGAAATTACTTAAATTGCGATTATAATTAATATATGTATTACCCATAAATATATTACGAAATAATAATTTTCTAACAATATTCCACTTGGGCTATACATATATATTTTTTTGAGATAATCACATCTTATAAATTTTATGCGTACATCTGAATGTTATTTTCCTGATTATTACTTTAATAATCTGGTATGTCTCATATATTCGTTATGAAATTACCACAAATTTTATCACATTAGTGTCGCAACGAAACCACGATGATCGCCGAAATAAAATATTCAACCACATGGATCAAATTTGAAGAGAAAATTCAGAAATTACATGCAAAAATGATTTCATGCATGCCTAGCTATTTTTAATTGGTCCAACTTGAATAAAAATTTTATTTTATTCGGTGACAGACTCAGATGAAACTGCAACGGCAATGCCCAGACTCATAGCGACAGCGACTAAGTGATGAGTCTGTGGAAGAAGAAGAGAAGAACTTAACAGACTCACAAAGAGAGAGAGAGAGAGAGAGGAATTTACCTAGAGAAAAGAGACTCGGCAGGAGAAAGGTGGCGACGAACTCAACAGCGACGATAACGGGATAAACAGCGATGGCGACATGAGCTGTGAGGGGTAGGCAGCGACGAGCTCAGTAACGACGATGATGGAACTATGAGGTTTTTTGTGAAGAAGCTGACAAGAAGAAGACTCTGAGTGAGAATGACTGGGTTTCTCTTGCATGGATATAGAGTATGGATTGAAGTTATGAATCACTGAATTTGTGATGTGAGGTAAATCCTAATTCCTAAAAAAGTGTTTATATGTATATATCTGGAGCGGGTACACCATAAACCCGACCATTCCCTTCCTGAGCAAAATCTGCCCCGACTCGGGTCAAGTTATTACCCTCTCCAACTGGGTATAGATGGGTCGAGTACCCACGTATTCGGATACTCTTGCCAAGTCTAACTACATATTGATACTCCATTTATTAAGGGTTTACCACTATCCAATAGATTGCTACACACACAAGGCGAGATTCTAACTCCTAATAGTTGTTTAAGCGGACGAGTGAGATGATCACTCAACAAACTCAAATTGATTAAGACAAATATTAATTATTTTTAATATTTTAATATTAAAAATTCTAAGTGTTTGATTTTAATTATAACTTTGTAAAATATTTATAATAATAATTACTATATATATTTTATTTAATTTTTAATAAAATTTTTTATATAATTTTATGCAGGGATAGATCCAAAAATGTTATCATAGGGGCAATAACATATATAATATTAAAATATTATGCAAAAAATTATATAATGTAAGATGTATTATAAAAATATACCGATAGAGAATATATTTTAAAGTACAAAAAATATATGTGCACTTTTTACTAACGAAGTGATCGATTCTCTGTATTATAAAATTCATCGATAATGGAATCTGTGTCAAATTTTTTAGCAGTTTTCTTTTCAATATAAATAAACGACAATTAGCAAAAAATTCATCTTTTATTTTGTTTCTGAGTTATTTTTCACAATATTCATAGCTGAAAGAAATCTCTCAGTTGTATTAGCAGTTGAAACAGAGAAAATTAATACCAAATGAATCAAGAAGGACGGTCACAAGAAAAAAAGAATTCACTTTATGGGATTTAAAAAATTTTATTTAAGTAAAAAGTATTAGTAATAATATATTTTTTTAAATTTTCTTAATATTATTACTTACTTTTTAGATATTAGAAATCATTAATATTTAAGTTAGACTTGACTTTTATTTATACTAGATTAAATACTAAATAAATTTTTTTAAAAATTAAATCATACTTAATAACTTATTACTATTAACTTTTTTTTTAAAAGGTTGGAGAGTTCGAGACCTCCACTCACTTCTAATATGTCTGTCACTAATTTTATATATTATCCCGTACTGAGTACGGGAGCATACACTAGTTACATAAAAAATCGGTTTTATTTTGGTTAATTAAAAAATTTAAAAAAACTAATTTATTAAAACGTCCAATAATATAACGATACGTAAGTGTCGTTACAAAAAGACATTTCATGCAACTCTATGGGAGCATTCCCGTAGCGACGTGGCGTAATAGGAATAACCGAATTGATGATAAGAAAATTGATACGTGTTTTTTTTATTAGAAACTCAATTATGGACAAAAAACAACACAGAATCGAGATTCTCGCAAAATAACTGACGAAACCCAAACCAAACCGCATAGCACTTATAATCATTTTACAGGTTGCTCACCTGAAACTGCAAAATTACAACCAGCAAAAGCATATAATTCCATACATAACACTAATTATATTACCTATAAAAAAAATATTATCTATTATGAAAATGAAAAAAACACCAATCCAAATTAATGATCAGACTATTATAGTAAAAATATTCCATGAGAATATACAATTTAGTTTATGCAAAGATTTTTCCCGTACATTAACATAGATCTAATGAATTTTAGTTTTCAAGTTAAATAAGAAAAATAATCTATTAAACACAGAAAATAACGCACCTTCTTTCCACCAGTCAACTTCCCATCAAACATGACACTATTAACTCTACATTAAAAAGACAAATTTTCTTATTGTAACATCTATTTAGTAAACAAAAACCAAATTAGGAATGAATCATAATGTTGAGAGTTAAAACTCAAATTGTAGATCCAATTGAATAGAGCAGAACTTGAGACGAAATTGGCGGTGAAGAGAGATGCAGCCACTGTAGCAGAGGTTCGAAAAAAAATGAGGACTTAATCACAAAATTGAGATTGCATTACCTCACCTAATCTAATAAATCTGCTCGATCACTTCTTATGTTCGTTTATATACTAAAACCAAAGTTAATAAATTATGTTTAGCAAAGATTGAGACTTACAATTGGTTCTTGCAAAATTTGCTTTATGACTTTGACGATGATCTGATGCGCCACAGGCGATCACCACGCACATCCCAGGCTACGAAGGAACAATGTTTTGACAACCTATTGCTCACTAAGTTCTCAATACGGAGGCATATGATGGAGCGAATATCATCTCAGGGTCGGCGCCCTCCCTCGGTGTCTTCTGTCATTCGAAGCCTTCTTCTGCTCGGCTAAATGTGTGTGACTGTGTGTGCCTTTGAATCGACATAAATATTTCTTCTCCTTTGAAGTTTCATGTTCTGATTCCATCATCAACGGCTTGCTTTGGAATTGATGTGAAGGCGCCAGCTGACCAGCTGCTGCAGCGGCAGGCATACAAAAAAAAAGCCAAAAAGCAAAGGATACCTAATTTCATAAATGAAAAAAGAAAAACAAGATGACACCCCACTTTTAGAGTAGAAGAGAAAAAGATTTTTATCAGGGTTATTGGTCACCGGTAGTAGGTGGGCACTGAATTTTAATTCCATTAATGACAAATAAGGTGTAGTAGTTGGAATATGTATTAATGGGTGTATCATGTATGTGGATATCTATGTGCATATTTTTTTTGGATTTGGATCCTCTAAAGTTTGAATTTTATTTTAGAGAGTAAAGTGTGATCTCTCACCATTAATTTTACTTTAGAGAGTAAAGTTTGAACTACTCCAATCTGACTAACATGGTAAAACCCAGTTGATCGTAAATGCTCCTCCGCTCTCTCATTGTACCGATAAGGAGGGACAGGGTGATCACATGTCATCATCCGAAAGCCTACAAAAGCATAGCAAAAGCACGATTCAAATTACACAACTATCATACATAATTTTAAAAATCTAATTAAAACATATAATTATATTGAATCTGATTTACTAAGTAATAACATTTTCATCTCTAATTTTAATTAATGTACATAGAGCCTATATCTAACTTACGGCAGATAATAGTCACTAATACATACTTTTACTGTCTATCTAACTAATAATGTCCCAATGTAATAATAATAAAACCTCAACTAAAATAATATACTTCTGTACATTAAAAGGCTAACAAGAAACAAGTTATTACTACCAAAACCGCAAATAAATTATACTTTACAGATCCTAATTTACTATTTGAAATTATCAACATTGTTCCAAAAAAATATATACCAAAAGTATCCTAAAATTATAACTTTTAGAATTAATTACAACAGTTAACTAATTAATTATTATTTCTAAAATTATTATAAAAAATTATAAACAAGTCATTTTAATACTAATCTATTATATTGGAAAAAAGTCTAAACAACAATTACTTATTTCTAAACACACATGTTGCTAACCATTATTTAAACATATAACCATAAATTCTTAAAATTAAACATAACAGTTAACTACTTAACTCTAATTTCAAATATTATTACAAAAATTTATAAACAAGTCATATTTAATATTGAACTATTCATATTCGAAAAAAAATTCTAAACAAGAATTAATTTTATTTAAACCCACTTATCTAACTATTATTTAAATACATATTTCTAAATTTTTAAATGTAAATTAGAATAGTTAACCACTTAACTATAATTTCTAATATTATTACAAAAAATTCTAATATTAATTTTTTTACTTCTAATCTGTTATTAAAAAAGAATCTAAACAACAATTAACTACATTTAAATATATATTCTAACTATTATTTAAATATATATTCCTAAATTTCTATAATTAACCATAACTTCTAATATTATTCCAAAAATTTCTAAAAACTAATTTTTTTTAATAATCTATTATATTACAAACAACTCTAAACAAGAACTAACTACATTTACACCTTATTTAAACATTTATTTTTAAATTTCTATCAATAAAATTATACACTAATTCATATATATGTTCTTCAGATCAACTCCTAACAACCATAAATATAATTAAATTTCTAAAAATAAAAAATATATTTCTGAAAACATAAAAAGGATTTAACAAAAAAACTTACATAATCAGAATAGCTCAGATATTTTACAATGTGAAGTTCTGGACGATCAACATTTTTAGGTTTTGATTTTCTTGACATTTTAGTTTTTTTTTCCTCAAACAGCAGAAGCTCAAAACGTTGAGAGAGGAAGAAGATGAAGTTCTGTATGCTGGGTGGCAGTGACGGACCCAGGAAAAATTTAGTTGTAGGGGCAAAAATATAATAAAATTTAGGTATAGATATATTTTTTTTGTTCCTACGATACCCAACAAATTAAGGATTAATTATCAAAAGTTTGAATTTCATTTAAAAGGGCCAATGAATTACTATATATACGAGACGAAATTCGAACTCACAACACTTGCTTAAGTGGACGACTAAGCTAATATAACTTAATTTAATTATCAGCTAATTAACTAATATAATAAAATTAATTATCACTTTTTTTGAGTTTATTTATTTATTTAATTTTTTATTTTATGCTAAATTAAATTTAACAATATAATTATTATTAGATGTTAAGTTTAACAAAATATTTTTTTTAACATAAAATGTAACACACTAACTTTTAGCACGTCATGATCGTACCAAAACTAAGGCGTTACGGACCTGATTTCCTTTATTATAAATTTACTATTGAGCCTTTAGGTCGATATCGCGTTTCAGTTTATAAGAAAATACCATAAAACTAGTAATTAAAGTCACACAATTAATAATAATAATAAATGCTATACAAATAAATTTAATATAAAACTCAAATACAATACATATCCCTCTAGATAAAATAAAACTTAAAGCAACAAGGGTGAGGGAACTCTATAAAAATAACAGGAATCACAAGTAAAACTAACAGTCGTCTGCATCTTCTAACTGAATCTTCGAACCTGTGTCACTGAAAGGGTGGAAGATTTTGGGGTGGGAACAACCACACGTTCTCAGTAGGGAATGGGAATGCCGTAAAAGTAATGAATTTAATGCAAATAATTAACTTTACTCAATAAAACTATTTTGTTAACCCTTTGAAAATACTTTTATTTCTACTTTAGATAAATAATTACTTTTCTTTAAATTTCTAATCTCAAAACAAATTTTAAATATAAAACTAGTCACATTTTCTGTCTCTCAGCCACATAGTTAATCCTCAGTCAAATGTCAACTCGTAATCACTTTAATACACTCACAAACAAGTAGTGCAAGCAAGAGATTCAATTCAATGTACAAGCAAGTCACAACAAGACAAACAATACAATCACAAAGTAATAAAACAGGCAAGCGCAATCAAATGCAAATGCGCAATCAATATGATGCATGTCTATCCCTAACGCAGGCCATGAGCTCATGTGTCGGTTGCCTACCCGCTCCCGACATTACCCGGGCACAAGTCCCAGATATGGTTTTCCAGATGCATCAGTGTGCTTATAAGTCGTACGGCCAGGCCGCATCAGTGTGACTTTAAGTCGTACGGCTAGGCCGCATCAGTGTGACTTTCCAAATCAATAAGCGTACATCTGGAAAACAGTTCTCAGTGTGTGGACGTCCCCACTTTACATTTGGCACTAAGGCCCAAACAATGTCACATCTGCTCTCCTGTGGCAGACACTTCATTAATTAATATATTCTTTAAATCCTTATTCTCTGCTCTCCTATGGCAGAGATTCCTTTTCTTAATAAACCGAGCTCAAATCTTTACTTAAAACAAAATCTCTTCTTAAAAGATTGGATTTAAAACATTATATTTTTCTTAATAAATTAAACTTTAAAATAGAGTAAATCTTTTCTTAACTAAATATATTTTAAATAATTTAATTTTTTTCAAAACCAAATCTTTTTAAAATAACTTTTCAAATAAAACCTCAGTTTTTATAAAATTTCGGCTAATTCTTAATAATCAGAAAACAGTCACATTCACAGCAATAATCCATACTCAATAACATTACTATTATTAATATATATATATATATATAGATATATTTGCAATTATTCAATTAATTTTGTAGGCATTCTAAATTAAAAACGTTTATCTTTAAAAAATAAATCCCCTACCTTCGTACGTAATCGAAATACTCGAAATTCCGGAGAAACTTTCTGACCGAGCTGCTGAAAGGAAAAACGTCCGAAATCCTCCGTGCTTCGTAGAACTCCAGTTGGCCAAGTTTAAGGGGTAGGAGAGCTACGTTACCGTCGACTTCCACCGGACAAAAATAACGCTAACACGTTAAAGAGAAAGATACGAACACTTTTACCGGATTAGATTTTTTTATTGAAGCTATGGATCGCAAGAAATCGAAATCGGAAACTCGAAGATTTCACGGTTCTCCTCAGTCACACTCTCGGTCTCTCTCTTTCTTTCTTTTTCTTAGTGGTTCGATGATATGAAAGAGATGAATATGATTAAGGCTAAGGGTATTGAATGAGAATCTTGTGATATTAAAACCCATTAGGTGTCAAAGTGTTATATATATATAAGCCACGTTTCCTTTCTTTTTCTTTTGTCCCTTGGTTTCGGTGAAGGAAAGAAAAGGAAATGGGATTCATATAGTGATTCAGGTGCATGTGTTCCTATTACATATATATATATATATAACAATTCAAGTTTAACTTTCCTTTTTCTTTGATTCCATTTAATGGTTTCGTCCATTCTTTCTAATT
>NC_029773.3:13567224-13583419 GCF_000817695.3 Arachis duranensis | reverse complement strand
TAATAATAATAATAATAATAATAATAATAATAATAATAATAATAATAATAATAATAATCAATTTAGACAATATAGTTTCTAATAGATAATTTAAAATAATAGAATAAGTCATAATTAAATTAATTTTTTTTTAAATTCAAAGTATAAAGTTTAATTTTAAAAATTCGGGTTGTTATATCCTATCTACCTTACAAAAATTTTCGTCCTCGAAAATTGATATAAGATGAAAAAAAATTCATATCAACTCTATTTTCAAAAATATCGAAGAAAAAAAATGGAGAGGTGTGGCATGTTCAGTTTGCAAATGTGAAAAAAACCATATCTGATAAATGACAAGATATGATCGGGAGTTATTCAAAACATATCTCAAGAAAAAAATTCGAAACAAAAATTTCTCTGCAAGCAATCAAGGAAGAGATGACTTCAAAATACTTTAGCACGAATAAGGAGTATATGTTTTCCTAAAACTTTACTTCTAACGTTCTCAAACCCCATGATTCACATTACCTATTACTTCTATCTCGCCTATGATAATCCATTAGTGTTTCCATATACATGAATCATTAGTATTAAGTTGGCCAGACTTAATACCATGAGAAATGCAACGGTCGACTAACAGCATTAATCAATAGACAGTCATGCATCTAAAACTCAAATTCTTGTCATTAGGACAAGTCCTATTGCATGACAAACACTCAGAGTATGCAGTGAAGCATAGTCAGTCCATTTCCAAGGCTCTAACAAGGACGAACTGCTCTGATACCATAATGTAACACCCTAACTTTTAGCACGTCATGATCGTACCAAAAGTAAGGCGTTACGGACCTGATTTCCTTTATTATAAATTTACTATTGAGCCTTTAGGTCGATATCGCGTTTCAGTTTATAAGAAAATACCAGAAAACTAGTAATTAAAGTCACACAATTAATAATAATAATAAATGCTATACAAATAAATATAATATAAAACTCAAATACAATACCTATCCCTCTAGATAAAATAAAACTTAAAGCAACAAGGGTGAGGGAACTCTATAAAAATAACAGGAATCACAAGTAAAACTAATAGTCGTCTGCATCTTCTAACTGAATCTTCGAACCTGTGTCACTGAAAGGGTGGAAGATTTTGGGGTGAGAACAACCACACGTTCTCAGTAGGGAATGGGAATGCCGTAAAAGTAATGAATTTAATGCAAATAATTAACTTTACTCAATAAAACTATTTTGTTAACCCTTTGGAAATACTTTTATTTCTACTTTAGATAAATAATTACTTTTCTTTAAATTTCTAATCTCAAAACAAATTTTAAATATAAAACTAGTCACATTTTCTGTCTCTCAGCCACATAGTTAATCCTCGGTCAAATGTCAACTCGTAATCACTTTAATACACTCACAAACGAATAGTGCAAGCATGAGATTCAATTCAATGTACAAGCAAGTCACAACAAGACAAACAATACAATCACAAAGTAATAAAACACGCAAGCGCAATCAAATACAAATGCGCAATCAATATGATGCATGTCTATCCCTAACGCAGGCCATGAGCTCATGTGTCGGTTGCCTACCCGCTCCCGACATTAATCGGGCACAAGTCCCAGATATGGTTTTCCAGATGCATCAGTGTGCTTATAAGTCGTACGGCCAGGCCGCATCAGTGTGACTTTAAGTCGTACGGCTAGGCCGCATCAGTGTGACTTTCCAAATCAATAAGCGTACATCTGGAAAACAGTTCTCAGTGTGTGGGCGTCCCCACTTTACATTTGGCACTAAGGCCCAAACAATGTCACATCTGCTCTCTTGTGGCAGACACTTCATTAATTAATATATTCTTTAAATCCTTGTTCTCTGCTCTCCTGTGGCAGAGATTCCTTTTCTTAATAAACCGAGCTCAAATCTTTACTTAAAACAAAATCTCTTCTTAAAAGATTGGATTTAAAACATTATATTTTTCTTAATAAATTAAACTTTAAAATAGAGTAAATCTTTTCTTAACTAAATATATTTTAAATAATTTAATTTTTTTCAAAACCAAATCTTTTTAAAATAACTTTTCAAATAAAACCTCAGTTTTTATAAAATTTCGGCTAATTCTTAATAATCAGAAAACAGTCACATTCACAGCAATAATCCATACTCAATAACATTACTATTATTAATATATATATATATATATAGATATATTTGCAATTATTCAATTAATTTTGTAGGCATTCTAAATTAAAAACGTTTATCTTTAAAAAATAAATCCCCTACCTTCGTACGTAATCGAAATACTCGAAATTTCGGAGAAACTTTCTGACCGAGCTGCTGAAAGGAAAAACGTCCGAAATCCTCCGTGCCTCGTAGAACTCCAGTTGGCCAAGTTCAAGGGGTAGGAGAGCTACGTCACCGTCGATTTTCACCGGACAAAAATAACGCTAACACGTTAAAGAGAAAGATACGAACACTTTTACCGGATTAGATTTTTTTATTAAAGCTATGGATCGCAAGAAATCGAGACCGGAAACTCGAAGATTTCACGGTTCTCCTCAGCCACACTCTCGGTCTCTCTCTTTCTTTCTTTTTCTTAATGGTTCGATGATATGAAAGAGATGAATGTGATTAAGGCTAAGGGTATTGAATGAGAATTTTGTGATACTAAAACCCATTAGGTGTCAAAGTGTTATATATATACAAGCCACGTTTCCTTTCTTTTTCTTTTGTCCCTTGGTTTCGGTGAAGGAAAGAAAAGGAAATGGGATTCATATAGTGATTCAGGTGCATGTGTTCCTATTACATATATATATATATATAACAATTCAAGTTTAACTTTCCTTTTTCTTTGATTCCATTTAATGGTTGTTTCTTTTAAACTTTGTGGGGGCAAATGCCCCCTCTTCCATCGATGTAGGTCCGTCCCTGCTGGGTGGGGAAGGAAGGAAAAGTAAATTCTCTTGTACGCATGCAATGACTCGATTTGGTAGTGTTAAAGGGGCACCGTCTGTGGGGAGCATCCATTCAACGACACGTGGCTTGGGAAAGCGCAAATCGGATGGTCTGCTTTTGGACCAGGAAATCGGAAGCTCCGAGTTCCCTTCAGTAACTCGCACAGTCCGATTAGTGTCTTCCTGACACCACAACCTGGTATAACTCCCCTACTCTCCATATCCGCGTCCTACACTAACGTTGCCTCCATAATAAAATTAATTTGCGGTTATTGGTCACCGGTAGTAGATGGGCATTGAATTTTAATTCTATTAATGACAAATAAGATGTAATAGTTGGAATATGTATTAATGGGTGTATGTGGATATCTATGTGCATATTTTTTTATCAGTAATTTAAAAAATTATATGGTATTTGATTTCAAATTAAATAATATTAAAAAAATTTGTGTTTCCAATCAGTTATAAATAAATATAAATAAATTTTATTTTAATTCAGCATATAATTAACTAGATGCTATCTATAGAATATAATATTATTTGGTGATAATGCCATTTAATCATGTAACACAATTAAAATAAATTTAAAAAATCATCCACTAAAGATAACAAAAACGCCAAAGGTAAAATTTATTATAGATGTTTTAAAATTATAAGCTCAATTCTCATATGTTATCATAAAAAGGGAAATTTTTTTTATAAATATACTTTTACCAAGTAAAACTGTATGAAGTTTGATCATTTATTCCATTAGTTAATTGGTATCACGTTTCTATTTTTATATTTATAAGCAGCATCATATACATTTTTAATTTGGTAACGTAAGATAATTGCGTACAATGAAAATTTACTAAATATATCTTCACATTTTGAGCGGATATTTATTCTAGTATTGTTTAATAATTTAATAGTCTTACTTAACTTGAATGAAATTGTTTTTAATAAAATAATACATATACTAACAAACTTAAATTGATTAAATACTTGAATGATCAATTTATTCATCTATTTAAATAAGTATAATAAATTAGCTAGTTCTTAAGTTATAGCACCAATTTAAATCTCTAAGAGATACCTGAAGAAAAAAAAAGGACATGTATGTTTTAAAATATCAATTCTGCTAAATAGACAATAAAAATTATGAATAATATAAATAATAGACTATATTTTATTAGAGATATAACCATTAATGTTATTTTTTTCTATCAACTTAAGTTTTTGGGATGAGTGGTTTTATGACATAGTTTATGTTCGAAAGGTCAAGAGTTCGATCTTTGTTGAACCTCAAAAATGAAAAAATAGCATAAGGCAAATAAAAGAAAAAAGAAGGCCTATGCAAAATCAAACAAACCCAAAAAGAGGCTCTTGAATTTGGAATGAGTGGTTTCATGACATATCTCAGACTTATTAAACATAGATAAATCTAATTAATTTAAAATTTAAATTTTAAAATTAAAATTAATTTTTCTTTTTTAATTTATTATTTACGTTGTTCAAAAAAAGCATTATTTCTCTATGCTTTCCCTTAAAATATATTCATGTATGATGAGGTGGTCTTTAAGTTTCTCTATATATAAGAACACACCAACCAGATTAGAATACACAACTAGAATATAATTTTTCTTCTCAATCTCTTCATAAGCTATTTTTAGCCAAACAATGAAAGATGTTAAAGTTGAAATCATTTCTAGAGAAAACATTAGGCCTTCTTCTCCCACACCCTCTCATCTAAGAACCTTCAAACACTCCCTTTTAGATCAACTTGTTCCCGTTCCTTATGCTATAGTCATCCTATTCTACTCTTCACACAATCTCTCTGAATTTCCCAAGAGACTATAATTGCTTAAACAATCATTATCTAAAACACTAACACAATTCTACCCTCTTAGTGGCAAGATCAAAGATGATTTGTCCATTGATTGCAATGATGAAGGTGCTAATTTTGTAGTAGCAAAAGTGAATTGTCCTATTTTAGAGTTTCTAGAAAAGCCTGATTTGGATTCATTACACAAGTTTCTTCCAATTAATAATCCATTCTCCCTTGAAACATTTATAGGAACTCATGTGGCTAACATTCAAGTCAATGTCTTTGATTGTGGTGGAATTGCTATCGGATTTTGCATTTCTCATAAGATCATTGATGGTGATTCAATGAACACTTTCTTGAAGATGTGGACAGAAAAAACCAACATCAACCGCAATTTAAAACTCTTGACAGAGCCAAATTTTTCTACAAGTTCTCTCTTCCCTACAAGTACTTTACATTTCAGAGACTTATCAAAGAAAATTTGGAGTTCCTTGTTTAGAGAAGAAAAATGGGTCACAAGAAGATTCTTGTTCACAAATTCAGCTATCAACACACTCAAGGCTCAAATTCTGGCTAAATCTTCATCAGATCCATTGAAGAATCATCCTACACGTGTCGAGATAGTTTCTGCATTTTTGTGGAAGTGTTTCATGGCTGCATCAAAGTTACAATTTGAAACTCAAAGGCCTTGTGGGATTATTCATATTGTGAATCTTCGTCGAAAAATGGACAAATCTCTATGTCCTGAGAATTCTATAGGGAATTTTCTGTGGTACACACTAGCAGATCACATGGATGAACATGAGTTGAGTTTGGATGAGTTGGTGAGTAAATTGAAGAACTCAATTGAATTTGTTGATAAAGATTTTGTTGCAATATTGCAAAGTGACGAGGGAAGTTCAATTATGGAAAATAGTCTTAGGATTTTTGACAGTAAAATAAAGGATGAGGAATTGGAAGCATTAAGTTTTACTAGTTGGTGTAACTTTGGATTATATGATGCTGATTTTGGATGGGGAAAACCTATGTGGGTGAGTAATATTGGTTTAAAGAGTACTTATGTGTTTATGAATATGATAACTTTGGTTGATACCAAATTCAAAGATGGTATAGAGGCTTGGGTTACCTTGGATGAGATGAAAATGAAGCATTTGGAGTTATTCACTGAATTGCTCAATTATGCTACTCTTGATCCAAGTCCTTTGGCAATGTCTAATAACTCAAGGTTATAGACTTGAATCGATTCATTCTCTTTTTTATTATCATTAGCCATTAAATAAAATGTGGAACCTATATTGTAAGAATTAAAAAAAAAAAACACCTATGTACTTTATCTCAGCTCGTGCACTTAAGAGAAATAATTATTATAATGTGTTTCATGTATTAGTCAAAACATCTTGTAATTTTCATAATAAGATGGGGCATATTATTAAGCTCCATCTATTGTATGGTAAGGAAAAATGAATCCATTTGATGCTTTAAGTGTTTTGGGTGATATGTCAAGTACTTCTTACTAGAGTGAGATCCGTGCGATACTTTTTTTTATATTTGTTAAATTGAATAATTAAATAACTTTTTGAGAGACTTATTAGTTATGAAATATCCAAAAATCAATTGTGCGAATTCTTCCATTTATGAATTGATGTAGATTTTTGTATTTGAAATTGTGCTAATCGAATAATCACCTAAAATATTATAATATAATAGGTTATATAAAATAAGATTGTGTTATATTTGTCTCATTTAATGTATTATATAAAATATAATTCTTTGAACTAAGAAAAATAATAGATTTATTTTTTTTTAAAAAAGATTGTATCTTTGTATTCACTAACCAATGTTAATGTGAGTGCAACAATTTTTTGGCCTTTTATTTGTGTTGTAATTTTTTTATTTACTTGACTTGAGAGATTTCTCTACAACGTGACTTTTAACACGATTTTCCTAAAATGATTAGTATTTTGTTAATATAACTATATATGTAAATGAAAAATGAATTGCTTGTATATTTTTTTAATCTTTAAGTATCAATTTCATCCGTTGTGAGCAACCTGTCAAAGACAACGTTAATGAAGCCAAAAAGGAAAGCTCCACCAACAAGTGAACCAGCCATGATTTGATCTCAACAAGTGATCAGAAATTCAGGTATGAAGGAGAGTGAAAATGCAGATTATGCAGGGTTTGTAACTGAACTGTGTGTAGGTGTATCAAAGCTTATTGTGAAGAAGTAGTTGTCAATAATTTGATGGCAAAAACACAAAGACGGTTGACTCAATAAAAAGTTGGTCTCCTTTATTAGTGGGAGTGTCTTGCTGATTCTGGACTAATTTTATGTGCTTGAAAGTTATTTTGCAATTTGGAAGAGACGTAATTTTCATTTTTGCCTTTAATTCTTACTCTTCGTTACATTCCTTTTTTTCCCAAAACTGGCATCATTATTTTGCCTTTGATGTTAGATACATTATAATAATGAGCTGGTTGCGGGTCATGGCAAAATAATGATGCTGCAGATGCAGATGCAGTGCAATTGCTTTGCTCCTTCCAAGTTCCAATAATTGAGCTTCAAGCACTGTATTCCCTTCTTGATTGTGTGGTGCTCCTTACTTGTTAGCTGAAGAACATTAAATTCAAGTCGTCCCAACATCTCTGTCCATGGAAAAATTGTATGAATTGCATTATCTGAATTGCGTAGCCTCTAGCAGGTTCACACTTACTTTGTCCTTTATTCAAACATGACTGCCATTGATAACCAAACAAGCACCCATGGGTCCCAACATTGAAGCAAAGCATTGAATAATCCAAGCAACTGAAGCAAGTCCACAGTAGTGTAGGTATGATACATATCCACCATTAATTTAAAGTAGTACAGATACCAATTAGCAAGAAGCTGAAATCACAAAACAGAAAACACTACTTCTGGTTCCCAACTCATTAATCCAGTTTACATCTTCATATATACACAGTACAAGGAATTCTCAACCATCTATGAACTTCTTCTACCTAAGTAAAAACAGCCTGCAAAAGATGGCAAAAATAGAAACAAGATTGTTAAAGTAGTTTGAAGCTTCACTTTCCATTTTAGGCAAGACAGTAAGCTTTATTTTCTGTTAGCCTATCATTCAAAGAAGATTAAACAAGAGAAGAAAAAGAAACAAGGAAGACCATATTAAGTGTCTCCAATGTTTGGCCAAAGTTTTAATTTTACCCCAAAAGTTTTTAAAGAATTTCAATTTATCCTTTCGCTAAAATTATTAACGATCAACGGTAAATAGCAGTGCAACAAAAAGTACATTTTACAGATTCGAAAAACAGTTAAAGAATCAAATTTATGTTGCTATATGGGCTATATAGCAATACCATTTAGTTCAGCATAAACATCAAATAGTGACAAAGACAGAAAGACTATTTTGTCATTAAGTGCATATAACTAATTCCTTCTCAAATCAAGCTTTCGTAACTTTTTTCTTTTTCCCAACAGAACATCTATTCTTATCTATCTATCTATCTATCTATATATTAATAGATTCTCATTATATAAAGATTGATGCCAAAGTCTTTGTACATTAGGTTTAAGCCATCTTTATTTTTCTAATGATGCCACGTCAGCTCATTTGCTTATTTGGCAAAATTTAAAAATCACCCAATCAAATTTTAGAAAATTAAAAATAAAAAAAATTAAAATCATAACTCCCACAATTAATTAATTAAATACAATAAACATCTATATTAAAAGTGTCATAATAATATTATCACAACAAATTTTAAGTTACAAATTATTCAAATTCCATACTATTTAATATACTTATATTCATACATAAGATTCTTACCGCTATTACTTTGTTTTACAATTCGTGGCTGGCCTACGCAAAATATTTACACCAACAAATAAAGAAGAGGCTATTTATTTAAAAATAATTCTATTAGATGATTAGGTACAAAATAAAAATATATATGGTATTTTTAAAACAAATTTATGAAAAAAAAATACTCTTATTATTTTTACTATTTATACTTTTATTATTTTGTAATACTTTACATATAATTATATTTTAAGATCTTTATCATTATACTTATTTAAATATGCTATTTAAATCAAAGAATTAATTTTAATCATTTTTCAGCACTATTTTGAGTTTGTATCACTTAAGACATTGTTTGACACAGTCAGTTAAAAAAAATATTAACAAATATTTTTACTTTATGCTATTTAAATTATTTTTATTTAAAATAACTTATTCAATATATATATATACACACACACACATACAAAATACATATTCTAAAAATTTTTTATCTTATTACTATAGATGTCATTGAAAAACTATATGCAATAGGTCTAGAAGAAGAAGAATAAGTAGATGTCAAAAGAAAACGCACAAAAATATAAAAAATAAAAGTTTTTGTGCTACAACATAAAATATTATTAACATAGATTTTTACTTTATGCTATTTAAATTCTTCTTATTAAAAATAGCTTATTCAATATATTATATATACACACACAATAAATATTCTAAAAATTTTTATTCTTACTATTATAGATGTCATTGAAAAACTGTATATACTAGGAGAAGAAGAATAAGTAGATGTCAAAGAAAAATTCAAAAAAATACAAAAAGTGGAGTTAGGATAAGAAATGCTTGCCCTGGAAGTAATATATAAATTATTATTTATTTATTTACAGATAGATAATGAAGCTCCAACATACAAATTTCAGCCTTAGGTTAAATAATAGAATTTCAGTCAAACAACACCACCAAGAACCTAAGCTAGTATAACTACAACAGTGTTTCACTTTAACCCAAAGACTCTTCTTCCATGAAAAGAAAACAAACAACTTCTGATGAGGTGTTTTTGAGCTCACACTCCCTCGAGCTTAATACTTACCAAACAAAGATCAAATAATGTTTACACAGCATAAATACCAAATGGGAAAAAAGAGGTAGTTGGAAAATTAGAGATGACTTTTTAATGCGTATATGTCACTAGGATTCACCCTTTCTCTCAGTAATGAATGCAGCAGCTAAACATTTCATTGCATTCTATCAACAAGCTTCTATTGATACAAGTGTTGTGTGTTTTGCTTTCAAGTTTCCCTATCTTTTTCTGCCACTGAGATTATTTGTGTTTCATAATCTTTGACTTTCTCTGCTTAATCCTCCTTGTATCTCCTGCAGAATTCAGAGGTTACACAAATTAAAAACATTTCATGACTAAGTGTTTGTCATCACAAAAACCAAAATGCATTATTATCAATTTATCATTCTATGGTCTGTCTTTTTTCTTTTTTTCATTTTGTATATCTCTTTGGTGGGTATGCATATAGTACTGCAATTATCTGAAACCTCATGAACACAATGTTGGATCAAAGTCGCAAACCGCATCGTGTTATGTTATATTGTAAAAATAACTTTAAAAGAAGATTAAATAATAGAAGAAAAGGAAACAAGGAAAACCATACCAAATGTCCCTAGTGTTTGACGAAAGTTGTAATTTTACTCCGAATATTTTTAAAGGATTTCAATTTATTTCTCTGCTAAAATTATGAATGTTCGACGGTAAATAGCATCGTAACAGAAAGTACAATTTATAGATTCCAAAAAGAGTTAAAAATCAAATTTAAGTTACTACATGGCAGTACCAATTAGTTCAGCATAAAGCCACAAACATCAAATAGTGGCAAATGCAGAAACACAATTTTACCATTAAGGGCATATATCTAATATCTAATTCTTCTTAAATCAAGTTTTGATAACATTTTTCTTTTTCCCAACAGAAGAGGAAAAGTAAATTCTAGAATGGAATGAAGTAGGGTAAATTTACCAACCTGTAGCTAAAATATTTGTATAAGTTTATATATGATGAAATATCTGCAGTTTTGCCACTTTTACTTCATAACAATGTATCTGGAGAAGATGGATGAAAACAGTAAATTTCATTTATCATGTATGTAAACAAATTCTCAAATGTTGGATGCACAATATATATATCCCGTGTCTTTGAATTTATAAGAATGACCTTTTCAGAGAATAACAGAGGATATTTCTTTCGAGTACAACTACAAAGTGAGAGGTTTCCCAATGAATGAAAAAAAAAAGAATGCAAATTTATATCAGTCCAACTAGTTAATAATGTCTAAAGAAAGAGAGAGGTATTTTCTTTTGAGGAGAAGGAAATTTATGCATGTATAATTTAATTGTGGTGGTATAAGAACCGTGAAGTTAGACAATAACCTGCTAAGAAATCTGTATTCAGAAAATTTGATGGTTAGAATACTACAAGTTATAAAAGAAAAATTATAAAGAAACTAGAGTGATTGATTGTTATAATACTACAAGTTATAAAAGAAAAATTTTTCCATACACATAATACCTTGACTTTACATAACAATAACCCTGTATATTTGTAGCTATCCTCTTCAATTTAGTCCAAAAAGATCAAATATTCTATGACAATGCTTTTTCTTGAATAATTTGAATCCCACTGCAGGTTAATATATGTACAAACTGCACATAACAAGATAAAGATCAATGAGTGAAGTTGATTGGAATGAAATTGCTCCTGATGGCATCACCAGAACTTTACCTTCTAATGACTATTTCAGGTACAGGATTGTCATCTTTAAATGTGGAAAGCATATTCTTGAATCATGTCTGCATTAGCTACATACCTTCATCACCTTGTGAATTTGTCTGATGATGTATCCAAATCCAGAAAGGAAGAAATAGTTATTATTATAGAATGTTTTCTCTTAGTATTAGAAATAGTTTATTTTAGGTATCTAATACTATTCATTTTATGTAATGATTCAAACTGTGGTAAGAAAAAAAAAACCGACTACATAACAATAACTTGATCCTAGTATTTTGAAAGCTTATATACCTCATGCATGCTGATTCCTTTTATTATTCCTACATGAATCTTGCAGCACATTAACTGGCTCTAATCATGAAGAATTGACAAAGACAGAAACACCATTTTGTAACTCTTTTCTCTTGACAAATCATGCTATTATTTTATTTTTTCTGTGCAAAACAGCAAAAATAAAATTATAGAGAGGAAGAGAGAAACATACCAACAAAAAAGAATCTTTTCAACAAAAAAGATGTTCACAGTCCTTCAATTTTTGTTTCATGTTAATTCTTATCTTGTTTTGTAAATGTGATTTTATTGGAATATGAATGTTAATAAGTATTAGAGAGAGCAATGAGTTTGTGAAAGAAACAAAAGATATTTCTTGAACTACAACTGCAAAGTGAGAGGTTCCCAGATAAATGAAAGAAAAGAATGCAATTTGGCATACGAGTTCAATTGTCTTTTTTCTCTTGAAGGAAATGGAAAGTTATGCGTTTGTGAATTTAATTGTGGTAGCATGAGAAACATGAAGATTAGACAATTACCGGCTCAGAAATCTCTATTCAGAAAATTTAACGGTGGGGATGTGGGAAATTTTGGGCCAGATTAGTTGATGCTTGTTCCTGCAGTGTTCTCCCAGCAAACCACAGTCTTCAATTTTGAGTAGCAAGAGAGAGGGAGGCAGCTTTTCTCCTTTCATATTCTCCAGCTTCTTGCAGAATGAAATGTGCAATTGTTGAAGGGAGGTGAGGCGGAGAAGCTCGATGCACTCCAATGTCTCCAGATTAGGAAAGGAGCATATCTTGAGAGTGGTAAGGGAGGGAAGGTGAGGCAGTGAACCCACCTCTGGGTATGACGTCACGCTATCACAAAGACAACCAACAATTGTGAGATGAGTGAGGGCATGCAAGTTGGGCATCCATGATAGATCCCTCATTTGTTGCTCGCAAAATCCCACATGAAGCTCTTTCAAGTTAGGCGGCAAACCACCCTCTGCCAACCTGCAAATGTTTAGGCAACCAGATATATGAAGAGACTGTAGATTTCGGAGTAGACTCTTCATGTCAAGTGGTAATGCCTCCAACTTCCAGCATCGTATGAGGCTGAGATGAGTCAAGTTGGGTGTAGCCAGTCCTTCACCCGCAAATGACACTAACTCAGGACAATCAGAGATGGTGAGATGAGTCAAGTTGGGTGCAGCCAGTCCTTCTCCTCCAAATGACACTAATTCAGGGCAATCATAGATGGAGATACATTCAAAAGCAGCGTGTGGTGCCTCTGACATTGACACTGATTCCAGATTCCTACACTTTATTATCTCCAAATTCTTGAGATTGGGAAAGACATCCAACGACAAGGAGCTCAGTGAATCACAACTGTATCTTATTCGTAGCTCTACCAAATCATACTTGTGCTCGAGGAATTCAAATTTTGGGAACCACAAGATTTTCAGCTTTTGCAGAGATTTGGGTAACCAATTGGTCCTTGCATTGAATGATTCACATGCCCTTATTGATAAAGCATCCCCACCACCTACCATCTCATCAGACCTTCCTTCATCATCTTCCCGCAAACAACAAACCCTTCTCCACAATATGCTGTTAAGCACATCTCCCTTTAACATTCCACAATATTTTATTACAAGTCTCCTAAGCTGAGGAAAAGCTTCTGGATCAGGTACGTACCACTCCTCCCAGCATGGCATCTCACGAAACACCAATTCCTCGAGTGAAGGAAACGGTGCAGTAGGCAAAGAATGATGATCGCTGTCACTCTTGTAAAACTCATCACCAATACGCTTGAGCTGACGAAAACCTTCAATGCGCAGGGACTTGAGAGATGGCAGTTGTCCAAGTGAAGGCAGCATGCAGCAATTCTTGCAAGATGCTAGTGTTACACTAGTCATTTTGTTGTAAGAACAGTGTCCCACCCAATCTGGAAATCTTTCGCCCATATATCGCTCGATTCTCAACTTTTTCAAGCCAGTGTGCGGTTGCAAGCCGTCGAGTATGTCTCTCTCGGTCTCTGTGTTTGAAACCATCTCACGATCCCAAGACCATTCCAACAATAACTTGTCAATGTGGTTCTTCTCCGACATCCTTGCACTCCTGGCTTGTCTGACATCAGCAACATTCTCCAACTTCTTAATCTCAAATGATCCTTCAAGATTTGAGAGTCCTCCTAATTCCTGGATTCCATTGTCTTTGTGCTTGCCCACCACAAAGTAATCTAAAATAGGCATTTTCAATTTACTTATTCCTCTAGGCATTTCTTTCAAAGAAGTTCTCCTAAGATCAAGATGCCGTAAATTCACAAGTTTATGCATGTCATTGGGCAACATGGTCAGCTTCGAACATTTATACAATATTAATGTTTGTAGATTATACAAGTTGCATAATGACTCTGGTAATGTGTTCACATAGGTCCAAGAGAGATTCAAATAGCGTAGATGAATCAATTTACCTATTGAATCAGGTAATGCACCAAGTCCCCAAAAGGATAAAACTCTCAAGTATTTCAACTTTGATGCTCCGCTTTTCATGCTTAACAAATCATTGATATACAAAGATGTCCTCAAAGATTCTGATTTCACAATGGACTTAAAGACTTTTGAGATTGGATGATCTAACCTTCCATTTGGCAACTGTGACAAATGACGAGTGAGAACCTTCTTCTTTTCTTGTTCACCAAGCTCTTCTATTCTACAATAGAAGTCTCCAGCAAGGAATATTGCCAAGTCATGCAAGAGATCATGCATCACGTAACTCTCATAAAGAAACTTCGTTGGTTTAAAAAAAAACCTTGAAGTTAATTCTTCAAAACACTCAGAACCAACCTCATCTAAACTCTCTCCTCTCTTTGGTAGCCTTAAAAGATCTTCAGCCATCCACAGCAAAATTAGTTTATCTTTATAAAATTTGTAATCTTTGGGAAACAATGCACAATAAACGAAGCAACGCTTTAAATAGGCAGGGAGCTGGAAGTAGCTTATTAACAATGCTGGAATAATTTTACAATTTTTCAAGGAAAATTCCCAGATGTCACTCCTTAAAACAGCATTCCATTCTTTAGCATCATCCTTTCCTCGCAACAAGCGCCCAAGTGTTTCAACAGCTAATGGCAACCCTTTACACTTCTTGACAATCTTTCTACCGATTCCCTCTAATGTTGGATTACCGTTTGACTCCGGAAAACATGCATTGGCTGCAAACAATAACCAACAGTACTCTTCTAACAACTCATTAAGAAAGTGAGCGGGACATGTTTGAACTACTGAAGCAACCTCTTTCATACGAGTTGTAAGTAGAATTGAACTACCCTTAGCCCCACAGTGAAAAGGAGCTATAAATTGCTTCCACTTATCGGCATCTTCGCTCCAGACATCGTCTAGAACAAAAAAGAACTTCTTTGCCGACAAGATTTCCTGCAGTTTATTTTGAAGCAAATTTAAACTCCCAAGGGTACAAGAATTTTTAGTAATCTCCTCAATGGTTTTCTTTGTAATCTCAGCAACATCAAATGTTTCAGAGATGCAGACCCATGCTTTCAGATCAAATCCTTCCACGACACTGTACGTCCATTTGGCTAAGGTTGTTTTACCAACCCCACCCATGCCAACAATAGGAATCACAGATAACTGAGATTCACTGTTGTCATTTATTGTTTTGATCAAAGCTTGTTGATCATCCTCCCTGCCATATATGTTCCCTTCCATCAGACATGTGGTTTCTCGCCATGATGATGACAAGTTATTATCCTTATTCTTTTGAAGACCAAGGATATCTTTTTGCCTTACAAGAAATTCTATTCTTGAAACCACCCCTTCCATGTTATCTACCATCTTCCTATGTCGGTTGAGGAAGAAACTAGGCAACAAAGAACGTACCTCCTTTTGAGTGGCGGCTTTGGTGAGTACAGCGTCCAGAAAGTCATCAGCATCATAAACAGCATCTCTCAGACAGTTGAGCCAATCCCTCACACGATCATCACCCAGTTGCTTGTACTCAGCATCATCAAGCACAGCTTCAGCAGCATGCAGAGAAATTTTCAGCCTCTCAACCAAGCCAGGGCCAAGTTTCTTGCCCAAGACCCGGTTGACCGTATCCATTGTGAGCAACCTGTCAAAGACAACGTTAATGAAGCCAGAAAGGAAAGCTCCACCAACAAGTGCACCAGCCATGATGATATGATCTCAACAACAGCAAAGTGAATGGATTTTCAGAGAAAGGTAAGAGAACAATGGTTGCAATGTAGTGAACTGCTAAGTTTTTCTCAATCAAGTAGTATATGCTTAGGAGGAGTCAATGATTCCTTAGCAACAAGACATGGTATGGGTCTCCGAGGTAACTTAAAATAATTCTAAGCAGTGGAGTTCCTAGCTGGCTTTGTACTAACTCTTCATTTTTCAATTCTTGTTTGAAAGGTGCAACAGATTATTAAATAGAAATAGTGTTGTTGTTTCAATGTTAGCAACGGTCACTACTCACTAGAGCTTTGTGGAAACCAGAGTCAGCCGCGCGAAGCGCGGAAAAGTAAATTAATTATACTATAATATATTTTAATAAGTGTTATATTATTTAAAAATTAATTAAATAATGTGTAA
>NC_029773.3:13566145-13566817 GCF_000817695.3 Arachis duranensis | reverse complement strand
AGAATTTCAATATTTGTAACTGAAATTTTTATAAGTATTATTATTATGACACTTTTAATGTATATTTATTGTATTTAATTAGTACTTTATGTTTTAATAAATAATAATAAATAAGAATTTTGTCTTTTAATATTTTTAAAAAATTTTACTAAAAGATAATTGATTAATTTTTAAGTTTTGTTAAATCATCATAATTGCTAACTTGATATTATTAAAGGAGAAAATATGGCTTAAACTCATTGTATAAGGAGTTGATATTAACTTTTAGGGGCCTGCTACACATACAAGTAAAAAGGCCGTACAAGTTTTACAAGTTATCAGCCCAAACTTCATTAACACGCGCATTAACTCATTTTGAATGGAGTGTAACTACGCGCGCCCCACTCAAACGGTTCCTCTTCTTCTTCTTCTTCTTCTTCTTCTCTTCTTCTTCTTCTTCTTCTTCTTCTTCTTCTTCTTCTTCGTCTTCGTCTTTGTCTTCTTCCTCTTCCTCTTCCTCTTCCTCTTCCTCTTCCTCTTCTTCTTCTTCTTCTTCTTCTTCGTTTTTTTTTTCGATTTTCATGGTTTCTGAAATTCTTCTTCTTCTTCTTGCTGCACGTTCTTCTTCCTCTTACTCTTCTTCTTCTCCTTTTCTTTCGTTTCTGCACGTTCTTCTTCCTCGTTTTCCTCTTC
>NC_029773.3:13502856-13566068 GCF_000817695.3 Arachis duranensis | reverse complement strand
TAATCTGTATATATATATATAATTATTCAACTAAAAAATAATATCAATTAAAATATAATTTATTAGTTTAAAAATTTGAATTCATTTATTTTTAAAAAAGACATAAGTCTTTTATATTAGAATTGTACAAAACTACATTTTTATTTGTTGCTTTTATTTTTATATTCGCTTTAGTTATTATACTTTGTCTTCTTATATGGTGTTTTTTGCCTTACAAATAATTAAATAAAAAATTGAAAAAAATGAATGAGATTGAAAAACACCAAAAATATAATATAAAATTATAAATTAGTTTTATAATCATGATATATTTGATATACCTAGTGTAAGGAGATATATCAAATTTAAACTTAGTTGGGTTTAGAAAAATGAATAAAAATAAAAAATATCAAAAATAAAATATAAATTTATGAATAAATTTTATAATTATGATCTATTTGAATATACTTAGTAAGAAAATGTGACAAATTTAAACTTACTTGAAAGAGTTTTTGTTAATTGGTATGAGAGATTAAGAAATAAAGAGTAGTAAGAGTCTTATATGATATGCATAAGTAAACTAAATAATGTAGTAATAAAAGTATTAAGTTGTAGAATTTTAATATTCGTAATTGAAATTTTTATAATAATTATTACTATGACACTTTTAATGTATATTTATTGTATTTAATTAGTATCTTTATGTTTTAATGAATAATAATAAATAAAGAATTTTTTCTTTTAATCTTTTTAAAAAAATTTACTGGTTAATTTTTAAGTTTTGTTAAATTATTAAAATTGTTAGCGTGACATTATTAAAAGAGAAAATCTGGCTTAAACTTATTGTATAAGAAATTAAATATGAATTTTTATATAATAAAAATAGATAGATTAATCAATTACATAAATCTAGGAACATGTAGCTGCACATGAATCATTGTAAGTAATACTAATAACATAAGGTTAAAATTTCTTGCAATCCAGTTCGGACATTAGCTTCACGTGGTTGCTGTCTTCGAGGTTACTCTTTTAAATAGAATTATTTGTAAGTTGTTAAATGTCTTATATGCTTATCTTCTTCTCCTTTTCTTTCGTTTCTGCACGTTCTTCTTCCTCGTTTTCCTCTTCTTCTTCTTCTTCTTCTTCTTCATTTACGTCTTTTCTCTCTGTTTTCTCTTTTTTTTTCGATTTTTCATGGTAAAATCATTTTTGAAGAAGAAGAAGCAGCAGAAGATGAGGAGAAGAAAGAGAAAGAGTTCTGAATTATGCATAAGATGTACTTCAACTATTGCTTCACCTTGTAATGTTGCTTGACGTTGTATATTAATGCATGTTTGAGTAATATCTGACTGATATCTATGTGTGTATCTGACTCATATCTATGGGTGTATGTGAATCATATGTATGGGTGTATCTGAATCATATGTATGGGTGTATCTGACTCATATCTATGGGTATATCTTACTGGTATCTATGGGTGTATTTTTCATTTCAGAAAAAATGGCAGGCAGAAACCAAGCTGAAAAAAATGTAAGAACAAATATATGTCTTCGATCAAATCAGTTTTTCATAATAGAAATATATCTAACTCTAATTTTGCTTTGTTTACAGTAAATCAAGGACCTAAAGTGTGCAACCCATCTGTTGAGTGAGAAATTCAGAAATATGAGCGAGGAGAAGTGATGCAATAAGACTTTCCAGGACATCCTCATTTTTATTGAGTCCATTTTATTAGATAGATTCTAATGATATTGTCATTGATTAATGTAACTGTTATATACTCTTGTAAGAAATTGAACACATGATGTAAATATATTTGATCCAATTATAAGTAAATTTTTTTCCATAATTAAACTCTCTCTGGTGTATTCAAAATGTCTGATTTACAGGCACTATAATATGAAGTTGTGATCCAGATAGATTGGAACCCATATATGACGGTCTGCATAGAGATCTGCATAATACACCCAAACACAGACTATAAATACACCCGATAAAAAATTAAATTTACACATCTACTGCAGATTTTAACCCAACACTACCTGAAAGCCACTTGTTGTCCACAAGACCAAAATTAATTAAACTCTCTCTGGTGTATTCAAATGTCTGATTTACAGGTACTATAATATGAAGTGGTGATCCAGATAGATTGGAACCCATATATGACGGTCTGCATAGAGATCTGCATAATACACCCAAACACAGACTATAAATACACCCGATAAAAAATTAAATTTACACCCCTGCTGCAGATTTTAACCCAACACTACCTGAAAGCCACTTGTTGTCCACAAGACCAAAATTAATTAAACTCTCTCTGATGTATTCAAAATGTCTGATTTACACGTACTATAATATGAAGTGGTAATCAGATAGATTGAAACCCGTATATGACGGTCTGCATAGAGATCTGCATAATACACCTAAACACAAACTATAAATACACCAGATAAAAAATTAAATTTACACCTCTGCTGCAGATTTTACCCAACACTACCTGAATGCTACTTGTTGTCCACAAGTCCAAAATTAATTAAACTCTCTCTAGTGTATTCAAAATGTCTGATTTACAGGTACTATAATATGAAGTGGTGATCCAGATAGATTGGAACCCATATATGACGGTCTGCATAGAGATCTGCATAATACACCCAAACACAGACTATAAATACACCCGATAAAAAATTAAATTTACACCTCTGCTGCAGATTTTAACCCAACACTACCTGAAAGCCACTTGTTGTCCACAAGACCAAAATTAATTAAACTCTCTCTGGTGTATTCAAAATTTCTGATTTACAGGTACTATAATATGAAGTGGTGATCCAGATAGATTGGAACTCATATATGACGGTCTGCATAGAGATCTGCATAATACACCCAAACACATACTATAAATACACCCGATAAAAAATTAAATTTACACCTCTGCTGCAGATTTTAACCCAACACTACCTAAAAGCCACTTGTTGTCCACAAGACCAAAATTAATTAAACTCTCTCTGGTGTATTCAAAATGTCTGATTTACAGGTACTATAATATGAAGTGGTGATCCAGATAGATTGGAACCCATATATGACGGTCTGCATAGAGATCTGCATAATACACCCAAACACAGACTATAAATACACCTGATAAAAAATTAAATTTACACCTCTGCTGCAGATTTTAACCCAACACTACCTGAAAGCCACTTGTTATCCACAAGACCAAAATTTAGCAGAAAATCATTCCAATTCCTATCAAATGAGTCTTTGCTATGAGGGTTTCATTTTCCCTCTCTGCTACATGTAATCAATTGATTCTTAATCTCGTTTTCGTTCCTATTTATGCTCCGAACTCTTGTAGAAAAACCTGCAACCTTGGCGTAGTTCCTGTAAAATTTTCCAGCATCTTCAAGGGTGGTAAAGGTCATTCCAACCTTCAGAACAAACTGGTCATCAACAACAGAGAGGCTGCAGAGATTCAAAATAATGACGAAACGAGTTCAAACTTTGATTTTAGAAACCAGAAAATCGAAAAGAAAACGAAACTGGAGTTACAGAGAGAAGAACTAACGTCAATAACGAAGAACAAACCAATGAGAAAGGAGAGGAAAAGAACGATCGAAAAACCAGGAGAAGATGCGCGAGAAGAAGAACGATGAAATTTGGAAAGAAGGAAAACAAAGAAGGAAACAAATCTTTTAAATTTGGTAGTTATACAAACGCGGGATCTTTGTATAACGCGTGTAAGTGACGTAGGAGTTGCAGCGCGTTTTAGTGGATTAGGCGTTAATGAACTTGTAATAGTTACAAGCCCTAATCGCTTGTATACTGAGCTTTTCTCTAACTTTTATATAATAAAAATAGATTGAATTAATCAATTACATAAATCTAGGAACATGTAGCTGCACATGAATCATGGTAAGTAATACTAATAATATAAGGTTAAAATTTCTTGGCAATCCAGTTCGGACATTAGCTTCACGTGGTTGCTGTCTTCGAGGTTACTTTTTTTAAATAGAATTATTTGTAAGTTGTTAAATGTCTTATATGCTTACTTTGTTTGCAACTTTAGACATGCTGTAGAACAGTTAGATATTCAATGAAGAAACAACAAAGGTCAAAACAGTGAAACACTAAGGATATGTTTGGTTAGGGATTCAAAGAGGAGATAAATTTTACCTAAATCAGTCTTCCATGTAAATTTATAGTCCCTTTAGGGGGTTAAATGGTTGATTAGAGACTATAAAAGGAGGTACTACTCTCCGTTCTAGTCCTAGACATTGATTGAAAAACCTAGTAGAATTGGCTTGGATATTCATTACAAGAGAGAAGTCTTATATGTGCTATTCCAAAAATCTATCACCACATAGGTGTGTTTGGATAAACTTACTATGGGTACAAGTACAACACAAACTTTTAATCACATCCTTGTTGATACAATTTTAGAAAAACCAAAAAGTATTTCCCAATTTATTATCGATCATGATCTATATACCATTTACAATTTCACACCATTTTCTTCTTTCATTGAGCTAAGCAACATTTTTAGTGTAGCAAAAATTTGCAAAAGTTTAGGGTGTACCTTATCACTAGACACAAATGAATGAACTTGGTTACCAACCTGTATCCAGCTACAGCCTGGGAATTTAGCAACATTCTTGTCCCTCATGGTTTTTCGAACTCTTTCAGCATCAAGCCAGTGATTATGAGAAGCATAAATGTTAGCCATGACAGCATAGTTCACAATCTTCTCTGGCTCTATTGCAAAAAGCTTTCCTGCTGCCGATTTAGCCAGTTCTATATTTTCATGCAGTTTACAAGACCCAATGAATGCTCCTAACATGTTCGATTCAGCTTGAATTGGAATTGGTTTCAAGAATTCAAAGGCTTCGTTTACGAAACCATGTCTTCCAAGGAGATCAATAAGGCAAGTATAGTGATCTGAATCAGGAATAATATGATACACATCTGTCATTAATTTGAAGTAGTGCAGTCCTGTGTTCACGAATCCACAATGCACACAAGCAGAGAGAATGCCAAGAAAAGAAATCCGGTCAGGTTTTATGCCGCAAGATATCATCTTCTCAAACATCTCAGTTGCTTCTTTGCCAAGACCATGGAATGCATATGCATTTATCAGTGAAGTGTATGTAACAAGATCAGGTTCTAACATCAATCTGAAGCATTTGAATGCATTAGTTATGTTACCACACTTGGAGTATGCAGTAATCAAAGAATTGGAAACAGATACAAATTCTTGAAATGACAGCTTAACTGCTAAGGCATGAACTTGCTGAGTTTTAGTTATGGCAGAAGCATAGCCACACGAGCTAAGAACGCTGGAAATAGTGAGTTCATCGGGGAAAATTCCTTCGAATAACATATCTCTGAGAATCTTCATAACATCAATCACTTCGCCATTATTTCCACACCCAAAAATCATGGTATTCCATGCCACAACATTTCGAATCGCCATCTTGTCAAATACTCTCTTTGCATCAATGACATCTTCATTTTTTGCGTACATATTGATTAATGCACTCGCCACTAGAATATCGGATTCAAATGACAGTTTCAGAATAAGACTATGAACTTGCTTTCCAAAATCATAATATTCTAAAATATCACATATACTTAGCAGGCTGCTAAAAGTGAATTCGTCGCCATTAGCACCATCCGATCTCATTGAGTTGAAAATCCTGAAGGCCTCTTCTGGTAAACAATTCAGGGCATAACAAGAAATCATGACATTCAACATAATCAAAATCTCTATGTGTAACAGCACAAAAAACCTTCCTTGAATTCTCAACCAAACCAAATTTTGCATAAAAATCAACCAAAGCACTACCTACAAAACAATCCAAATCAAGTCCTCTTTTCATTGCAAAACAGTGCAGTTGTACTCCAATTTCGATATCATGAAGCTATGCACACACACCAATCAAAGCATTCAATGTTATATCATCCGGAGCCACCTTTTCGAACAACATCCGCTTGAAATAAGAAAACCCCAGATGAGGATTCAAGTCATTTTCATTTCCACATCCAACAATGCCACGGATCACAATATTCCACGAGACCACATTTCTCCCGGGCAATTCATCAAACAGTTTAAGTGCATCTTTGGTTTCCTTGCATTTAAGGTAAATACTCAAGATCTGATTTCGCAATGACAGAACATGACAAAAACCAAACTTTATCAAATGGGCATGCAACTGTTTCCCTTCAGGGAGAAAAGCCCTTACAGCAGCAACTTTGAGGGCTTTAGCACAAAACAAATGAACAATTTCAGGGTCCCTAAAGCTGGGTTCATTAGGGATTGGAACAAAAGCTTTGAGTCTGCTAAGGGAATGATTACATGGATGTGGTTCATGAGAATAGTTACTGAAGCATTGAGTTACAAATGAGAAAAGTGTTGGAGGGAAAAGGAACTGTTTTTTGAAATGGGATTTGAAGATCATAGGATAAAAAGATAAACTTACAATTCAACATTATATTTTTTTTTTGTTTTTTTAAAAACTACCAGAAGTATTAAAATGGGAGCATCTGATATGTGTACCTCAAATTTTTTTTAATTTTTCAATTGAAAGATTTGATTTCTACATCCCAAATTAATCGAGTAAATGATTAAATTAGTCTCCAAATTGGTCCCCCAAAAATTTTTTTAATCAGATTTGTCATTTAAATATTTTAAATTAGTCTTGTTAATCCTTCCATCACTTTCATTACTAATAGCGTCGGAGTTTGTTGATGTGGTGCGTTAAGTAACATCACAACACACACCTTGTAGTCCTAATTGACTATTAACATGATTAGTTTATGAAATTAAATCAAATCAACCCTAAATTGAGGGATTCCAATGCCTCAAGTTCTCTCCTCAATTAGGTTTTGATTTGATTTAATTTCATAAATTTATTATCTTAATAGTTAAGACTCCTAGGTATATGTTGGAGTGTCACTAAAATTGTGACATTAGCAAATTTTTACACCATCAACAAAGAAAGTGACGGAATGACTAACATGATTAATTTAAAATTTTTAAAAGATGAATTTGATTAAAAAAATCTTTCAAGAACGAATTTGGAGAATGAGTGATCTTTCTGGGACTAATTTGATCATTTACTTCAAATTAAACCGTTTCACATTTGAGATTAATGGCCCAACAGTCAATAATCCGAAAAAATGCCATTGTTAATCCAATATCAACAATAAAAGTAAAAATTTGATATTTTATTTGTAATTATTTTATTTTGTATTCTAATTATATACCTGTTTGACATACAAGACAAAAATAAATATCTAAAGCATTTTTCTATATTCATTTCTCCTGGGTTGATATAATCATTTTGGTTTGGCATGCTTTTTTTTTTTGGTTATATATATGTTTCCAAGGGATTATGAAAGTTGTTGCACCTACCTTTGATAGAAGTTAATTAATTTAACTCCATGCTTGGCAAGATGCAGATTATCATAACTTTAACATATAAGTAACACTACTGCAACAAGGTTCAACAATGATGTTGATCATCATCATGCCTTTGAATTGTTTTAGCATATTGGTTCAAAGTTCAAACATGACTGCTATTGATAACCAAACAACCATCTATGGTTCCTATATTTCAAGCAAAGCATTGAATTGAATAATCCAAGCAACTCCACATGTGGTGTAGAAATGAATCATATGATACACATCAGTCATTAATTTAAACTAGTATAGACACCAATTAAAATGAAGGCTGAAATCAGAAAACACTACTGCTTCCCAACACATTAATCCAATTCACATCTCCATATATATAGATATACATGTGCAATGAAAACCTGCAAAAGATGGCAAAAACAGAAGGGAAAAAAATTGTTAGATTATTTTGAAGCTTCACTTTCCATTTCAGGCAAGACAATAAGCTTTATTTTCTTTTAGCCTATCACTCTAAGTCGCAAACCGCATCATGTTGTTATATTATAAAAAATTTTAAAAGAAGATTAAAGAATAGAAAAAAAAGGAAACAAGGATAACCGTATTAAATGTCCCAAGTGTTTGGTGAAAGTTTTAATTTTACTTTGAATATTTTTAAAAGATTTCAATTGATCTCACTAAAATTATAAATGAACGACAATAATAGAATCGTAACAAAAAGTACAAATTTATAGATTCCAAAAACAGTTAAAGAATCGAAATTTAAGTTACTACATGGAAGTACCGATTAGTTCAGCATAAAGGCATAAACATCAAATAGTGGCAAAGGCAGAAACACAATTTTACCATTAAGGGTATATATCTAATTCTTTTAAAATCAAGTTTTGATAACATTTTTCTTTTTCCCAACAGAACAGGAAAAGTAAATTCTAGAATGGAACGAAGTAGAGTAAATTTACCAACCTGAAGCTAAAATGTTTGTATAAGATTATACATGATGAAATCTCTACCATTTGGGCACTTTTACTTCATTACAATGTACCTGCAGAAGATGGATGAAAACAGTAAATTTCATGTATCGATGTATGTAAAAAAACTCTCAAATGTTGGATGCACAATATATATATTCCGTATCTTTGAATTTATAAGAATGACCTTTTCTGAGAATAACAAAAGATATTTCTTTCGAGTACAACTTCAAAGTGAGAGGTTTCGCAATGAATGGAAAAAAAAAACAAGAATGCAAATTTATATCAGTCCAAGTAGTTAATAATGTGTAAAGAAAGAGAGAGGTATTTTCTTTTGAGGAAAAGGAAAAAGAATGCATGTATGATTTAATTGTGGTGATATGAGAACCGTGAAGTTAGAAATTTACCTGCTCAATCGACTTGAATGGTTGGGATGTGGGAAATTTTGGGCCAGATTAGTTGATGCTTGTTCTTGCAGTGTTTTCCCAGCAAATCACAAAAATAAACTTCAAGTCGCAAGAGAGAGGGAGGCAGCTTTTCTCCTTCCATATTCTCCAGCTTTGAACATGATGCAATGTGCAATTGTTGAAGGGGAGGTGAGGCGGAGAAGCTCGTTGCACTCCAATGTCTCCAGATTATCAAAGAATTCAATACAAAGAGTGGTAAGGGAGGGAAGGTGAGGCAGCGAACCCACCTCTGGGTATGACTTTACGTTCTTACACTTATAACCATTAATTGTGAGATGAGTGAGGGCGTGCAAGTTGGCCATCCATGAGAGATCCCTCATTTGTTCCTCGCAAATTCCCACTTCAAGTGATTTCAAGTTAGGCGGCAAACCACCCTCTGCCAACCTGCACATGTCTGAGCAACCAGGTATCACGAGAGACTGTAGACTTGGGAGTAGACTCTTCATGTCACGTGGTAATGCCTCCAACTTGAAGATGAGTCAAGTTGGGTGCAGCCAGTCCTTCTCCTGCAAATGACACTAATTTGTCGCATCCAAAGATGGTGAGACGTTGAAGAGCAGCGTGTGGTGCCTCTGACATTGACACTGATTCCAGATTCCTACACCATTTTATCTGGAGATTCTTGAGATTGGGAAAGACATCCAACGACAAGGAGCACAGTGAATCACAGCTGTAGTCTATTTGTAGCTCTACCAAATCATACTTTTGCTGCTGTTGCTCGAGGAATTCAAAGTTTGGGCAACTCGAGATTGTCAGCTTTTGCAGAGATTTGGGTAAACAATTACTCGGAAGGGATACAATTGACGGACACCCTGAAATGCATAGTTCTTGGAGGCAACACAGATGGTTGATGGTTCATCATCTTCCCGCATTTCTACTTTCGAAACATCCGACAAACAAGAAACCCTTCTCCTGAATATGCCATTAGACAACGTTCAATTCGAAGTATCTTAAGCTGAGGAAAAGCTTCTGGGTCAGGTACGTTCCACTCCTCCCAGTATGGCATGTTATCAAACACCAATCCCTCGAGTGAAGGAAACGGTGCAATAGGCGAGGAATGATGATCGCTGTCACTCTTGTAAAACTCATCACCAATACGCTTGAGCTCAAGAAAACCTTCAATGTGCAGGGACTTTAGAGATGGCAGCTGTCCAAGTGAAGGCAGCACGCAGCAATTCTTGCAAGACTCTAGATATACATTTGTCATATTGTTGTAGGAACAGCGACCCAACCAATCTGGAAATGTTTCGCCCTTGTATCCCTTCATTATCAACACTTTCAAGCCATCGAGTATATCTCTCTCCGTCTCTGTGTTTGAAACCATTTCATCATCTGAACACCATTCCAACAATAAGTGGTCAATGTGGTTCTTCTCCAACATCCTTGCACTCCTTGCTTGTGTGACATCAACAACATTCTCCAACTTCTTAATCACCAACGATCCATGAAGATTTGAGAGCCCTCCTAATTCCTGGATTCCATTATCCTCATTATTGCCCACCACAAAGGAACGTAAGGTATGCAAGTGCTCCAATTTGCTTATTCCTCCAGGCATTTCTTCCAAAGAAGTTCCCCTAAGATCAAGATGCCGTAAATTCACAAGATTATGCATGCCACTGGGCAACATGGTCAGCTTAGTACATCCATTCAATATTAATGTTTGTAGATTATACAAGTTGCACAACGATTCCGGAAACCTATTAATGTTACACCTAGAGAGATTCAAATAGCGTAGATGAATCAATTCCCCTATTGAATCAGGTAATTCATCAACTTTATCAAAGGATGAAACCCTCAAGTATTTAAACTTTGATACTACACTTTCCACGCTAAACAAATCATTGATATACAACGATGTCCTCAAAGATTCCAATTTCGCAATGGAGTTAGAGACTTTTGTGATTGGAGGACATAAGCTTCCACGTGGTAAATGTGACAAATGACGAGTGAGAACTGAGAACCTTCATCTCTTCTTGTTCACCAAGTTCTTGTATCCTACAATAGAAGTCTCTGGCAAGGAATATTGCCAAGTCATGCAAAAGATCATGCATCACGTACCTCCCAATCCCATAAGAAGCTGGTTTAAAAAATAATCTGGAAGTTAATTCTTCAAAACACTTGCAACCAACTTCTTCTAAACTCTCTCCTCTATTGTTTTTTTTTGGTCTTGAACTCTCTCCCCTTTTTCTTTTTTCTGCTCTTGAACTCTCTCCTCCATTTGGTAGCCTTAAAAGATCTTCGGCCATCCACAGCAAAATTAATTCATCTTTATCGAAAAGATAATCTTTCGGAAACAGTGCACAATGAACAAAACAAGGCTTCAAATGTGCAGGAAGGTGAAAGTAACTAATTAACAATGCTGGAATAATCTTACTCTCATTTGTAGAAAATTCCCAAATATCACTCCTTAAGATTTTTTCCCATTCCTCAGCATCATGCCTTCGGCACAAACAACCAAGCGTTTCTGCTGCTAATGGCAAACCGTTGCACTTCCTGGCAATCGTTTTGCCTATTTCTTCAAATCTTGGCCTCCCATTTGATTCTGGAAAAGAAGCATTGGCTGCAAACACCGACCAGCAATAGTCTTCTGATAATGGATTGAGATAGTGAGGGTGGTAATTTGTTTGGACAACTGAACCAACATCTTTCTCGCGAGTAGTTAGAAGAATAGTACTTCCCTTAACCCCATATTGAAAAGGGGCTAGAAAATCCTTCCATTGATGATGATCATTACTCCAAACATCGTCCAAGACAACAAAGAACTTCTTTTCAGACAATTCTTTCTTCAAAGCATCTTGAATTGAATTGAAGCTATCAAGATCCTGAGTATTTGTAGAGATCTCCTTTACTATATTCTTTGTAGTCTCAACAATATTGAAGTTCTCCAAAACGCAAACCCATGCTTTCCGATTAAATCCCTCCATCAACTCTGCATTATTGTACAGCCATTGAGCCAAAGTTGTTTTACCAACCCCACCTATGCCAACAATAGAGATCACAGACAAGTGATGCTCATTGTTGTCATTCAGCATCTTGATTAAGGCCTTCTGGTCATCCTCCCTGCCATACACATTCCCTCTTACAAGAGAAGTGGATGGAGTTTTCCAGGAGAAGCTAGATGCGGAAATCTTTTCAAGCCCAAGCTTTCCCTTGCTTTTCTCAAGATCTTCTATCCTTCCAACCACCCTTTCTATCTCATCCACCATCTGGCTATCTTCAGAGTTGAAGATTTTACCCAAGAAAGTGTCCTTTTGAGTTGCTGCTTTGGTGCAGACGCGGTCCAGCAAGTCACCAGCAGTGTAAAGAGCATCTTGGAGAGAGTTGAGCCACTCCTTCACATCATGGTTATCCAGTTGCTTGAGCTCTGCATCATCAACCAAGTCAGAGCTAAGTTTCTTGCCCACAACAAAGTTGATAGCGTCTGCAGATATGAGCTTCTCCAGGGCAAAATCAATGAGTCGAGGGAGAAAAGCTTCACCAAGAACTCCAGTCATGATCTCAAACAACAGCAAAGTGATCAAACTTTCAGAAATAGAAGGAAAGAACAATGCTTTGAAATTAAAAGTTAGCAACAAGACATGGTATCAATCTCCGAGATAAAATTTGTGGGGCGTCTTTCTGGCTCTAAATTAAATGCTACTGTCATTTTGGAAGGTGCAACATAATTGCATAAAACCTTCAATCCTATCCCAACTTTTGAAAGATGCAATGTGATTGCAAGGCGTGGAAAGTTCGATCCCTTTTAGGACCAATGGTAATGTAGTCTTTGTGGAAATTTGGAAGGTGCATGCAACAAAATTTTCAATTTTGCCTTTAATCCTAACTGTTTGTTACCTTTTTTTTCCCCGAAACAAGCCATGTGATTGCAAGACGTAGAGTTATAGTCATTGTGGAAATTTCGTCCTTGATGTCAGATACATTATCATTATCATAATGAACTAGTTGTGGATCATGGTAAAGAATTATGCAATTGGTAAAATAAGGTCTACTTTGTTACTTAGCCTTCTTCTTTTAGGTAAGACATTCTTTATAACAAAAATATTCTTATTTGAGAAATTGCTTTAATCCACACATTGTAAGTTTTTCTCTCTTTAATTTGTAGAACAAATTAATAGATCAGATATGCTGCATGTAATTTGATGTGATGAAGAGTTGCTCCTTCCAAGTTCCACTAATTCAGCTTTATTCATTGTATTCCCTTCTTGATTGTGTGGTGCTCCTTATTTGTTAGCTAGGACATTGACTTCAAGTCGTCCCAACATCTGTGTCCATGGAAAAATTGTATGAATTGAGTTATTTGAATTGCCTAGCATCTAGCCGGTTCACACTTACTTTGTCCTTGATTCTAATTTATTTTATGGATGCAACATTATTACAGCTTCTTGGAAGTTTCAATTAATGTGTTAACTTATGACTTATGGGACCAGGCTCAATAGTACTACTATATTAGGTTACTACTATACTGAATTACTAATCTCTCTCAAATGCATCAATCGCATTAGTTATGATAATAGCATGTTAGTAACTAATCTCTCTTTTTTTTCTCTTTTTACTTTTAACTAGAGCGAGAAGCGCGCAATGTGCGGAGAGGTAGATTATTTATACTATATAGTATATTTTAATAAATGTTATATTAAAAATATTTTAGAAAACATATTATAAATAGATTTTGAATTTATTTATTTTAAAAAAAGATATAAGTTATTTATATTAGAGTTATACAAAACTGTAATTTATTTTTTTTTAATTTTCGATTTTCGATTTGCATTAATGGCTATACTTTGTCTTTTATTGCAGTTTTTTTGTTTGTAAATAATTAAAAAAAATAAATGAATAAGAATGAAAAACATATAAAAATTGTCACGACCCAAAATGAGTCATGACTGGCGCTCAGGAAAATAATCCTATAGCAAGTCTAACATAGTCACATATAAGTTCAATAAGCAAGTACAAATATTTTACAAGTTCTAAAATAAATAGTTATATATTTTTAATAAAAAAATTAAAATAACTAAGAATGGTTGGTCCTGCCTGTGACATATGGAGCATATACTTCTAGGAATTCGACAAAGAATAGGTACTCATTGCAGACCATTATTCTTGAATAGAAAGTCTCACATAGTCAAATATTTGTTCCTGAAAAATATTTTTAAAAAAATGGGGTGAGTTTTGCAACTCAGTGACCAGACAATACATCTATAATCAACATGAGACTATACAAACATTATCATTAAAGTAATTTTAATTAGAAAGTAATAGTTGATAATAATAATAAGTGAATCAATAAGGGAGTTCTCATACAGAAATCAAATCAAAAGTCCACACTTGGGCGGCTCCACCTCTATGGGTAGCCCTTTCCTCTTGTGTGTCCTAACAAAATAACAGATCGAACGTGTGGCCTATACGTTAGGCTAGCAACACCCCCTGCTAGCTGGAGTCTGAGTTAGATGCATCTAAGTTAACGTCATAACCGCCGTTAACTACGGTTTTCTAATACGAGCCTCCCAAACCAATTCAAAACATATAATTTCAAATACAACAAATCTTTGATCTTTCAAATATATAAGGTATCGAATCAAATCAAATCATATTATACTTTCTCATCAGAATCCTTTCCAATCATACTTTTTTTTAATCAAACACATTTCAAATATATTTCACAATCTTTAAACTAAGTAAATACCAACAAATACTTCAATGCTTCAAAAACAGATATTCAAGTAAACTCAAACATTTTAGAATAATGCAAAATTTTATCAAAAATATATATGGTCTCAAAAACAGATATTCAGATAAGATCAAACAATTTAAAATAATGCAAAACTTCATTAAAAATATATATGGTCTCATGTATAGTTCCGAAAGTATAAACTTCATAAAAATGAATTATTTAATTTTAATAAATCAATTATTCTAATCAATTTAAAACCATTCTAGACAAATATAGTGAGTATAATTCAAAGATCATAATAGATATATGTCAAAATAATTATAGATGCACAATCAAACAATTATAAATGTAAAGCCTACTCACAACGTAGTCCCTAGGGACCGAAGATACCAAACCCAGAGTGCCAAATTCAAGGTAAGGAGGATTAAAGTGGAATGGAACGAATGAGCGTAGAATTTGAACCGGAGTAGCGACAAGATAGAGCTGGCTATAGTTCTCGATTGTTAAAACTATAATCCAAACGCGCCGACGGAACCTTTCCTCTCAACCCGAAATTGCGGCAGCCACAACCTCAGCTCCAAATCACTTTCTCAGCAACTACAACGACTCGGTCTTAAGGGAAACAAGTAGCGGCAGCACCGGTGGTGGTTCCGGCAACAACAGCGTCATACCCATTGACCAGAAACCCCGACAGCGGCGGCGGCAGAAGAACGGCGACCTCAATGTGACTTCCCAGCGGCCAGAGGTGCAGTGGCTCTTGCGGTAGCGATGAGCCACTCCAGCAACCCCTTGTGCAAGCTCTCTTCCTCCGGCAGCGACCCAGACGGCGACGACTCTCCACGGACGGCGGCGGGCCTTCGGCGGCAGTTCAGCTCCAGTGACGACGGTGCATGGCGGGACAACGTTCCTCTCTTCCTCGAGCTCTCCCTCTCACTGGCGCTCAAGGACAACAGCGAGGGTGGCTTCAATGGCGGCGGTTGCAGCTCGCGACGACAAAGACGCTCCTCCGCGACGGTGCAGTTGGCAACGATGGGCATGAACAGCAGCAGCGACCTCCCTCTCTTCTCCGCGTCAGTGTAGGTGCGTGTGTGGGGGGATGAGCGACGGCGTGAGGGTGAGCGAGGGGAGTGCGTCCGTGAGTGTGTGTTTCTACGAAGAGGGTGTGGGAGGAGCGGGGGTGGGAGCTCGACGGCTAGTGAGGGACTGAGGGTTGAGAGAGAGTGTTTTTGTGTGATTAGGGTTAGGGAAAAAGTAAAGGAAGAGTGGCCCACAAATTTGTTTTTTTTTTTTTTGAGCTATTACAAAAAATGTTATATTAAATTTAAGGAATTTTTGACAATTAGTATGAGAGATTAAGAAATGAAGAGTAGTAAGAGTTTTAATATGTATAAGTTGTAAAATTTGAATATTTGTAACTGAAATTTTTTATAATTATTTTTATTATGACACTTTTAATGTATGTTTATTGCATTTAATTAGTACTTGATGTTTCAATTCAATAATAATAGATAAGAGTTTTTTGTTTTAATTTTTTTAAAACACTTTACCAAATAGTGATTGGTTAGTTTTCATCTTTTGCCAAGTAATTAGAATTGCTGACGTGGCATCATTAGCAAAGAAAAGATGGCTTAAACTCATTGTGGAGAGAGTTAGTATCAGCTTTTATAATAAGTAAGAGTTTTTTGTTTTAATTTTTTTAAAATATTTTACTAAATAGTGATTGGTTGATTTTCATCTAACAATTTTTGGGGGTAAAAAACCTAAACAAGCCAAAGGGAGATCAATTTTACACAGATAAGCCAAAGCAAAATCTGATTCATCAATCAACCAAAGGACATTTCTATATAGTTCGAACCAAATAGGTTCGAACTCACTTTCCAAGTAATTCGAACCAAATAGGTTCGAATTACGCATGTAGAACAAAGCAACATAATTTGAACCAAATTGGTTCGAACCCAAACTTGATAATTCGAACCTAATAGGTTCGATTTACACTGAATAAATATTTACAAAGTAATTCGAACCAGCATGGTTCGAATTACTCAGAATTCGTTCTAGCAAGCAATTTAAGTTACGAACATAGTTTCCGCATCATGTCTTAATAAAAATCGTAAAGTTATTTTTGCCGGTGTGCATTAGACATACATTTCGTTTAAAACTGTGGTGACAGAAAATATTCATTAACTAAAATCCCATTCAAAGTACATCGCACTAACGTTAACAAATTCTATCAGTCACCAACTACAAGCAAGAAAACCGATAATAGTGAAATCTAAACGCGAAATTGAAATAACAAAAGTACCAAAGCCACCAATACACCTAATCATGTCCCCGTGTGTGATCTGCTCCTCCGAGCTGTGGGCAACTCCGACGTGTGTGGCCGGGCTACCGACAAAGCCCACATCTCTTTGGCCGGTTCGGATCTGCCTCGTCCATATTGGTCCATATCCGAGTGGACCTGGGATGACCCTCTCTCGCACGCCTCTTATTGGGGTCAGGGATGACAGTTGGCCCGTCATATGGTGGCCAGAAATCCTCCGGAATGGGAGGTGTAAAACCCATCTGATACACACTGAAGACCGAACTAAGACGATACACCTGGTGGACGTAAGGCTCCCATGTAAGCCGTGAGTAGGCACAGCATGCCAGTGCGTGGGGACACGGGAAATGAAGTGCCTGGAAGTATCCGCAGTCACATGTGTGAGATGCAAGCGAGACTCTGTAGGTACCCAGTGAGAAAGAACCAGTCAGAGTTGTCTCTGCAACGGTGAACTCGGAGTTATCCCTGTCGTACACAGTTACCGTGAAGCACCTAGCCGTCTTCAAGTTGGCCTCTATACACTTCACCAAGTGCTGACTAAATTGTTGTCCGGTACCCATCTGCGCCTCAGCCTCCCTCCCTTTGCGAACAAATAATTCGGCCAACCTGCCGTATGTTGCCTTGACTAGCGAGCACACAGGGAGGTTTCTGACACCCTTGAGGATCGAGTTCACACACTCAGATATATTCGTCGTCATGTGTCCGAATCTACGCCCCTCATCACAATACTGTGTCCACAAGGAATACTCAATCCGGTTAGCCCAGTCACACATCGCCGGGTCTTCGGTCTTAAGAATATCAAACCAGTACTGGAACTCGACCTCGGTCTTAGCGTACGCCGCATTCACAAGTAGCCTCCTGGCGTCTTTGCCCTTGAAGGTGAGGGCGAAATTTGCCGCAACATGTCAAATGCAGAATGCCCGGTATGCAGATGGAGGTAACCAGCCTCTGTCAGGAGCCTCAAGGGCGGCCTTGATGCCGTTGGAGTATGTTGGAGTTCCCGTCCTGTGCAATCGCGACAAGCAACGTTCCCCCATACTTGCCATACAGATGGGTGCCGTCAATACTAACTAGGGGATTTCAATAACGGAATGCCTCAATGCATGGTGGAAAGGTCCAGAATAGTCTGTGAAAATAAGCTCGAGACTCGTCCAACTATCCACCGACACGAACAGGGCTCGTCCTTAGCACTGCAACAGTACCAGGCATCGTCAACTGCACTCCTAACACCCACCTTGGGAGCTCGTTGTACGACTCATCCCAATCACCATAGATGAGGGCAACAGCCTTCTGCTTTGCCAACCAGACCCTCCTGTAAGTCGGCCTAAACCCAAAGTGTGCGGCGGTGGCATTTATGAGCACTTTGATGCTGACGGATGCATCAGCCCTCACCATTAGCATAATGAATGCCGATATGACATGGTAATCCAAACTCCTATGGTCGCTGGAAATGGAGGTGGCGAGACAAGTATGCGGTCCGTTGTAACATTTGACCTCCCAAATCCCCTTGCGCCGTCGGAGACTGAGCCGAATCAACCATGTGCATCCATTGCCGAACTCAGAACACTTGCCCACATATCGGCGATAGTCAGACTCTACGACCTTGTACTGTACCCCTCACCGGATGCTGTAAGTCTTGACACTTAACAGGGCCTCTTCTTTATCCGGAAATTGCTGACCAACCTGAAACTCTGTCAGACCTGCAGACCCTTCAGCATCTCTAGCGCCAAATCCAGCCGGCTGCCCAGCAACCCCCTCCTGCCTCATGGCATCGAAGTCCAAAGAGGAAAAATGTGGAGGGTACTGCTGCGTGCCAGAGCTAGAACCACCGCCCAGTCCAGCAGGCACACTTGCTCCAACATCATCGCCACTATCATCAGCAATCATATCCGGCTCGACATCATCATCCTCTGGATCATCCAAGAATCCATCTCCAACCCCAGCCGGTGCAGCACACTGTAAAGATGTCGGTAGATACCCACCTTCACCGACCTCGTCACCTACACTGCCGATGAGATCAACAGCGAACGAAGGGGAGGCGACAGGTTGGACAGGTGGCTCGTACGCGGGGATGGAAGAAGATGCAACGGCAGGTCTGGAGCTAGAACCGGCTATCGTGGCTAAAGTGGTGGTATTCCGGTTCGAACCCCCCGAGCTGGACACCGCGTCAACCAACTTTGCCAACAGTTCTGTGTCCGAACCTCTAGAAACTGCCGGCGACAATGAAACATGACCTGCAAGTCCTCATCACTTGCGATCGTGAAACAATCGTACTTTACGGTGTCCTGGAGCACCGTGATTGGAAATCGATAAAAAAAACTTCTTAACCTGTTTCACACCTTCCAGACCGAGTTTCAGCAGTACAGAGCTAACAAGGTCCTCATACCTCATCGTAGGCGTGACGATAATACAGAGAGGATCCTTATCAGTGAACTTCACACCGGAACGAGTTTTCTTCTTAATGGATCCTCTGTGGTGAACCAACACAGCGAAACTCTCCTCACTAGCCATGTAACCCCACTCTAATGATAGCAACTCACCTTCACACCATATATATACAGCTTTCCTCCTCACTAATTCGAACCAGGCTAGTACGAAATATGGTCTGTGTAATTCGAATCAAGCTGGTTCGAATTAATTTACGTGTAAATTGAACCTATTAGGTTCGAATTATCAAGTTTGGGTTCGAACCAATTTGGTTCGAATTATGTTGCTTTGTTCTACATGTGTAATTCGAACCTATTTGGTTCGAATTACTTGGAAAGTGAGTTCGAACCTATTTGATTCGAACTATATAGAAATGTCCTTTGGTTGATTGATGAATCAGATTTTGCTTTGGCTTATTTGTGTAAATTTGATATCCCTTTGGCTTGTTTAGGTTTTTTACCCAATTTTGGGTATTAACTCTTTCTGTTTGTCATTACCACAGCAAATCCTTCTACAACAAAGAGAATAAGACATGGTCAAAGAATGATAATCCATTCTAAGTAAATTGTAGAAGCAATACTGCACATGTGTAATAACAATTTGAAAAAGAGGAACACGTAAATGTAAAGTGTGGAAGAATTACTCCACATGTAAAATAACAATTTATAATTTGATGATGAAATATTTCAATCATAGTATATAGGGAGCAATAATTTTAAATGCACATTAATTTTGGTTGTGAGTGTTGGACAGAACCGTTTACAAAAGAGGAATACATAAACTTGTGCTACTTGCAATGAGTTCACAATTAAAATGTTATTATTTATAACAAATAAATAGGACTATTGAAAATGATATTGAACTATGAGAAGAGTAAAAGACAAAGTTGAAAATCTTTAGGAAGATACCTGAGACAAATTTCCTTCGTTGGTGGCGCCGAATGGTGACGTTGGTCGAAGACCCAGAATCGAGCTCTGGCAGGAAAACCGCAAGAGGAAGAATGAAGTTTGCCCTGGTTTCTGCAATTTATGCAATACGGCTCCGCCGGAGATGGACATCGCGATGTACAATTTGTTTTGAGGAAAAAACAATGGCTCATGGGACCGGAAGAGGATGGAGGAAATAGGATGGGACCGGAAGAGGATGGAGGAAATAGGATCTTGGTACGGAGAGATGCTAAGAGGGTGAGGGTTTGAGAAAGGTAATAAACTCTTTGGTTTTGAGAGCTTTTTGTTAGGGTAAATGTTAATTTGTGTTTTTGTTGTTTTAGAAATAATGATTGATTTGGAAAAAGTTAATTTGTTGGTTTTTATTGTGTTTTTTAGTTATTTTTTGTGTTTTTTTATGTGAAAATAAAAGTTGATTTGGCAAGATTTAAGTGGTGGATTCTAAAATTTTGCCAAATAAGCGTTGGTGCTGACATGGCGTTAGTAGAAGAAGAGAAATAACTTATAAGCAATGTGGGTAAATCTTGTACCTACTTTTATATATTAAGAATAGATAAATAGATTTGTTTCTACCGAAATAAAATTAAATCCTCTTTGAGAGATACTCCTAAATAAATTACACTAATAATTTGAAGTTCATTGATAAAACATCAGTTCATGGTATTATTGGTATAACTTATTGGAAAAAGAAGACCTGCATCTACATTATATGTAAGAAATGCCCGAAATTCGAGTATTAATGACAACGGAAGTTACTTTATTTTTGTGTTATATATTTCCAAAGGGATTATTAAAGCTGTTGTACCTACCTTTGATTAGAAGTTAGTTAATTTAACTGCTGCATGCTTGGTAAGATGTAGATTATCATAGCTTTGACATATAATAACACTATTTCAGCTAGGTTCAATGATCTTAATCATCATGGTTTTGAATTGTTTAGCCCAAAAAAAAAATAAAAAATACAATTCAAAATTGATATACATGAAAGCTGAAATCAGAAAACATGCATCCCAACATATTAATCCAGTTTACATCTCCACATATATACATGTATAATGAAATCCGGATCATTTGTGAACTTTTACCTGCAAATTTGAGTTGCTATACGGCCTATATAGCAATACCATTCAGCATAAAGATGAAATAGTGGCAAAGGCAGAAACACAAGTTTATCATTAAGCGCATATAACTAATTCCATCTCACATAACTAATATTATATTGTTTAGAAATGAATAAAATATATATAAACTAATATTAAATTTGATGCATCTTTTATTTAAAATTTTTTTTATATTAGAGTTGTATAAAATTTTATCTTTTTTTATTTTTGTATTTATTTTAGTCGACGAATAGGGTTGGTAATGGGTAGGGTAGGGTAGGGTCCGTAGGGTTTGGACCCTACCCTAACCCTACCCGCGGATTGAAAATTTCATTAAAACTCTACCCTACCCTACTCGCGGGTTGAGAATCTCTCAACCCTAACCCTACCCGCACCCTAAAGTTCTAAACCCTACCCTACCCTATCCTACCCGCAGAAATATCAAATTTTTTCAAAGTAAATATAAAATTCAATCATTTCGAATTTTATACATATTAATAACATAAAAGATAAAAAAAACTAATACTCTAAATTACTAAATTAACTAACTAGTTTAGTGGTTGTTCACTTATTGTAAGTTGTGGGTTTAACTCTCACTTCCTTCACTATATACCCTATCCTACCTGCAGGCATACCTGTACCGTATTTAGTCTTTTTATGTGATCTTAATAAGTCATAGTTCAAAATTAGTCAGCAAAATTGTTAAGTTTTAATTTTTTTTCCTCACAATAACATACTGAAGTAAATATAGGTATGAGGATGTTAAAATATAATTATATGTATAATATTAATAATGAAAAAGGTAATAAGAATAAATTTTTTTTTTGTATATTCATTTTAAAAATGCAATAAGTATTTTTATTTTGTATTTTATCATCTAATATAATCATTTTTAAGTAGATAGTTGAAACTATAGGGACCAACAAAATAGTTAAACTTTTTTTATTTGTTGGTGTAAATATTTTTCATAGACAAATCACATGGACTTTAATAAACTAATTGTCGGTTTGTTTGGCAATATTGTCTAAAGAATAATGTCCCATTATATAACTTTGAGATGTTCCATAAAAAAAATTGATTGAGAATGAGGTAATGGTAGTAAGACTCTAAAAGTTATATGTATAATATACAAATATGTCAAATAATATAGAATTTGAATATTTGTAACTTAAAATTTGTTAAAATTAATAATTTAATATTATTATTATGACACTTTTAACATGGATGTTTATTGCAGTTAATTAGTATTTTATATTTTTATTTAATAATAATATGTAAAATGTTAATTAATTATGGAGGTTATAGTTAATTGGTTGTGATTATTGTAGTACATAAAAAAGAGGAGTAAAAACATTTGTGCCAATAAAAAGTCACTCATAAATACAAATAAATAATGAATTATAAATGTTATTCAAAACAGCATGATAATACTATATAATGAATTTAAAAATTTATAAAACAATTTATTATTTTTATTTTTTAAAATATTTTACTAAAAGTTGATTGGTTGATTTTTAAATGTTATCAAATAAAATTGTTGATATGACATTATTAAAGAAAAAAAAATAAGGTTTAAACTCAATGTAAAACAATTTGTATCAATTTTTATATAATAAAAATAGATAGATAAATAGATAGATAGATTTCAAGAATTCAAAGACCATTTATAAAACCATGTCTTCCAAGGAGATCAACAAGGCAAGTATAGTGATCTGAGTCAGGAATAATGTGATACACATCTGCCATTAATATGAGGTAGAGCAGCACTGCTTTCACAAATCCACAATGCACACAAACAGATACAACACCATAAAAAGAAATCTGGTCCGGTTTTATGAAATTGACACACAAATTGACAAAAGGTTATGTTTTGGTATATTACTGGGTTCAGTGGCAAAATTTGAAACAAAATTTTTGGGGGTAAAAAATTTTGGTGTGTTGTGAAAATTAACAAAAGGTTCACTGAATCTAAATCTAATATTGGGATGTCAATGGGGCGGGGCAGAGGCGGGGCAGGGGCGGGAGATGCCTCCCTGCTCCCCATTTTCGCCCCCAGAATTAATCTCCATTCCCGCCTCGATCCTCGTTATGGGAGGATAATTGTCCCTATTTTCGTTCTCCGCGTTTTTCGTATTTTTCGCGGGGTCCATTTCCCATCTCCCTATGTTTAATATTTATATGAAAATTATAGTAAAAAATATCAAAAAAACCAAAAAACAAACTACAAAATACTATTACAAACACACAAACATATCTTATCCAAGATTATAAGTCCAGAAATACAATATAGCAAATTATAGTTCATAAAATAAAATTTTAAAATATGTGTTCCTTCTTCTTGTGTTTCTTGAACATATGCTTCAATTGCTTGATCCTCATCATCTTGAGTCGGTTCTGTTTCATTATTATTTTCAATAAAAATCGAGCTAAAACTATCCGTCCTATACAGTAAGATTACTAAAACACCCCCTATGTTAGTAATAAAGTAAGGGTATTTAAGTAAGTTCCAAAATTCAGAAAATTATCGGGGATGGGGCGGAGATCCCCGCGCCTGTCTCAGGGGAATTTCGCTCTCCCGGAAAAGGGGACAGGAAGAAATGGTGGTGAGCTCTCTCTTTTCAAGTTCTCCCGGCAACAGAGGAAGCTCGGCCGAACCAAAATGGAATTGAGACCAAGACAAGAAGGATGGTAATGCAGCAAAAACAGAGGATCTAAATTGGATCGGAATTTAAAAGCAATTACTGCCCTGGAGATTTCAAAACAAGGTATATGTCACAATCTGACTCAGAACAAGCATAACAGTGATAATAAAACGTGCAAATAGACCGTAATCAAGGAAAAGATCACTCTAGAAATAAAGAAGTAGCATTGGACTCACCAGATAGCAACTCTAGCAGATCTGTAATATCACCGACGTCAGTATTCCAGATGATTGTAGTAGACAAACAGATGAAGCAAAGGGGCTGAATTAAATCAGAGATACATGCTACCATGAGTGAAACAGGAACATAGCAAAGAACAAAATTTAAAACAGAACAAGGGTGAAAGGAATTACGTTTTAAAATTGGGGAAATTGAAATCAGAACAAGGAGGATGCTGCTGGCCAAGGTGAAATATGGTGGCGGCAGTATCATCGGCAGTATCATCCCAGTGGTGACAACGACCCCCTTTCTCTCCCTCAGTCGTGTTCTGTCTCATCGCTCATCTTCCTCTCGTGCGCAGCGGCAGTATCATTGACCAAGGTTCGGTGGTGGAGACACCCTCAACCGCAGTGAAACGCGGCGGCTATGGAAGCTCGGCGATGACAATGGCGAGGCGGCCGAGCTTGTGGACGACGGCGGCGCAGAGACAGTTTCTTCCTCTCCCGTGCGCGCCACTTCCTCCCGTCAGTCTCCCTCTTCATGAACTCAAGGATGGCGGCGACGTGGTGAGGAAGAATAGCGACTACGAACAGAGGTGGCGGCTCCCTGGACGACAGCGGCGGTGTATGCAACAAGGCGCAGTAGCGGCGGCGAGCTCCTCCTCCCCTGGCGCTCCCTCCGCCACGATTTTGTTCTCCAACGGCAGCAATAGGCGCAGTCTCCCCCTCTCTTCCCCTTCCCTGATTCTGCTTTCCCCTTCTCTTCCTTCGTTTGATTATGCTTTCCCCTTTCCTGAGATTGCTGTGGTAGTTGTGTTGTGTTGTGTTGTGTTGTGTGTGTGTTTAGGATAGGGGTTGTGGCTGTTTGGTAGGTAAGAGGAGTTAGGATTAGATTAAATTAGAATTAGGGTTAGTTGGAAAATAGGGTTTGATTTAGAGATTTTTGTGTTTAATTAGAGTAGAATAATTTGAATAAAATTGGGGCATATGATATTAATTTGAACTCTTTTAAAATATTTAAAAATGACTTTAAAATATTATTTGTTGTACCAAAGTACTAATTAATTTAAAATAAAATATTTTAATTGAGTTTACTAGATAATAAGATTAATCTTTTTTAAGTCTAAAAATTAAAGTATTGAATTATAAAAATATTAACTATTTAAATTAAGTCATAAAATTCTTATTATTTCATAACTACTAACGTTAATTTAAATATAGAAAATATCTCAATAATTATAAAATTGAATAAAGATCTTAATTTATTTCAAATTCAATTAATCAAAACTTACTTTAATTATTTTTAATAAAGAAATTCTGAAATTAAAGCTACAAAAATATTGAATTTGAAATTAGCTCATGATAGTCCTTTTTCAAAAGTTTTGGGTCTTACATTATATAAAATATTTTAATTTTTGAAGAAAAATAAAATTATTCTAAAAAGAATTATATAAACAATTTTTTTTACTCTCTAAGTGCTTAACATTTTGAAATAATTTTTTTGTTATAAAATATACTTACATTTTGTGACAAACTAAGTAACTTGTTACAAACAATGTTGAATTTTGTGACAAATTAATTTTTTGTTACAAAACAATTGAAGGTTTTGAAACAAAAAAATCTTTTGTTACAAAATATTTTAAATTTTTGCAACTACTTTTCTTTTTGTTACAAAATATTACAATATTTTGTAACAAAACACCATCTCGTTACAAAAACTGACATAATTTGTAACAAAATAAAAAGGGTTGTTACAAAATATTATCATATTTTGTAACAACTTGTAATGTTGTTACAAAATATTATTCTTTTGTAACAATTACAAATTATTATTACAAAATACTATTTTTTTGTAACAATTTTAAGTTTGATAAAAAATTTTTGTTACAAATGTTCCATTTTCTTGTAGTGATCCCCACGGAAAAAATTTCTCACCATTGGGGCTTCATTCGGGGCGGTCCCCGCGGAGATCCCGCCTCTTGAGAATTTTTGACACCTCTAATGTAATATGTTTTGAATGTTTAAAATTAAAAATTATTATGCAATAAAAATATGAGATGAAGATTGAATTTGAATACTTTAAATTATAACAAAGTATTTAAGCCAACTAAACTATTTTTTTATTTTTTTAAAAAAATATTACTAATTTTTTTATAAAAAATTTGAAAAACTATGACTTCTCTTGTCTTTACTAAGCTCCGTCCCTGACTAGGTTCGAAAAAGGTAGTGGTCCTCTTCTATTTGACTGGTGACATCAATTGACCCATTTTAAGCATTCCTGAACCTTATCAGCAATTCTTTCCACAAGGTTATATTCCTTCCTCCCTGCAAAAGCAGAAGCTCTTTCAATTCGCCCATTTAATTATGCATAAGTTTCCCGCTTTCGTTACATACCAACTACTCCGGATATATACAAGTATGCACTAAAATATTAAAATGATTATCAATATTGAATGGAATATTGGAATGCTTACTCTATCCGATTTAGAATAAGTATAATTATTAATAGCAAATTGATAAATCTAATTTTTTATTTACAAATAAATTATTTGATCCGTAGATATACCAGAAGAGTTAAAATAAGATAAAATAAATTTTAATTATAGTAGACTAGACATCAATTATGTAAGGTCTGATTAGATATCTATACTTTAAAAATTTGGAACTAAATTTTTATATTAATGAATAATTTTTAATTAATTCTAAACTAATAATAGTCAGTAGTTAAAAAATAAAAAATATATATATTTAAAATATTTCAACCTAAACTCAAAACAGCATTGAATATAATAAGATGTTTCGTTTTTATTTTTAACAATAAAAAATCAATGTTTAGTGACTAATTAAAATTTTTAATTTAATATAAAAATTGAAGTGCAAATATTTAAACTACAAAAAACAAATTTAAAATTTGGCCAAGATGAAACTAAGGAGAAAGTGGTTGGAAGATGCAGTGCTTACATTGTTTGTGTGATCATTGATTCAAACTTTTGAACTTCAGATAAAGCCTCTCTCCATTTCAGCACCTTCTCAGAGTCCTTTCCCAACCTCTCTTCATGCTTCGCCATAACTACCTTCCTGATTCCATACATGTTCCGGTTCAACTTTGTAATAGACCGGGTAAACATGGTAGTTTTTCACCTTCTTTGTATCAAGGATAATAGCAACTTCTTCAAGTGCCCATGTGGAGTATGCAAAGTTTCCGGAAAATATTATAATTGCAACCCTTGATTCTTCAATTGCCGTCTTAAGAGAGCCTGAAATCTGTTCCCCATACTTCATCGCTTCATCATCCATGAAGGTCTTGAATCCCTTCCTGCACAAATCATTATAGAGATGACCTGTGAAGGTGAACCGAGTGTCCATGCCTCGGAAACTCAGGAAAACATCATAGCGGGGCAAGGATTTGTTCACGAATTGCACAATCTTTTGTATAGTTTGATATTCATATTTTGACCTGCAAAGCATAACGACCTCGTTTGTTTAACATCTGATTTATGTTGCTTGAATTCATCATTTTTTTATTAAAGGATTTAACTACTTTTTTAAAAACCATGAAGCTGAAGATAGTTAAACTTTAAGGATACTAGAATGAGACCGCGACCCGCGCGAGGGGCGGTAAATTAACGATAGTATATAATAAATATTAAAAAATTTTATGTTTTGTAGAATTAAATTAAATATGTGTAAACTAAAGTTTAATTTGAAAGGTATTTTATTTAAAATAATTTGTAGTACAAAAGATTTTGATGTTGGAGTTGTACAAAGTGATATTTTTATTTGGTGGTTTGATTTTTGTATTTATTTTAGTTGATGAACTTAGTCTTCTTATGTATGCTCGTCCTCTTTTTTTTTTATTGATTGTTGTTAGAGACTTAGAGTTATTACTTTCTTCTTTATGTCGTAGGTGCTTGTGAATGCATATTCTTTATGAATTGTTGAGTTGCATGCACTTTTTATTGTGTTGTTTGTTCCATCTTTGCATGTATGTTCGTCTTCCAAAGATGTATCTTGAATTTGTATGGTTTCTTTCTCCTTAATATCTTGATGCACATGCAGTTTTCAAATGACATTTAAAATAAAAAGAACAAAAATGTGTAGAATTTGTTTTAATAATTGAAATAGTATAAAATGAAATTACCTATTAATATATTTTTTGACCCACTCTGTCAGACAATGTTTCACGTTATGCAAATTCAAAATACTGTTGAAAAATATTTAAAACTGGATCTTTAATTTTTTTTCACAACATCAGTTGTGAATAAAAAATTTACTTTCATTGTATCTTTAGTTGGTCTATACAAATCATTTGCATCTTCTATTTTTAAATTTTTTATAATATAGACTTTTCCTTCTTGTAACAAATGTTTGAATTTGTTCATCATATTTTTCTTTACATTTTTTTTAAGTTATTAGAAAAGGAACAATGAATAACATATTGAAAGAATTATAATTTTAATGGTATTAAAATACAATTATATATAAAGTATTATAAAATAATATAAAAAGTATAAAAAGCAAAATTAATTAAAGTATTCTTTTTTTGTAAATTCAATTTAAAAATACAATAAATATGTTTGTTTTGTACCTTTTCATCTAATATAATCATTTCTAAGTAAAGAGATTCCTCTTCATTTGTGGGTGTTAATGTTTTTTAACCACGGGAAGGATGATGCTCCAATGAGTAAGTTTGAGATATTTTGTATTTTGGAAATAAATTTTTTGTGCTAAATTTGATATCATTTGAAAGAATAGTGATAAGAGACTTATATAAGTAGTTCAAATAGTATGAAATTTAAATATTTGTAACGTAAAATTTATTATGATTAATAATTTTATTACAATTCCGCTACGTTACAAACAACATTTCTATCCACTTCTGCCAACTCTTGTTTATGACTGTGTTTAATGGAAGTGTCTTTGTGGATGTGTCTAATGGATGTGTCTCCTTATACATGTGTTTAAAATATAATAATTAATTATTGTTGGCAATAAGTTAGTAGATAGAATATTGGTACCCTATACTTTTTCATATTATTATGACATTTGTAACATAGATGTTTATTATATTTAATGAGTTATTTATAAAAATTAATAAATTAATTATTTGGTTATAAATTTATTGTACTGTTTATAACCGTAAAAATAATTAATATAGGAATAGAATTCAATGTCTTTGTTGGTTACAAATTTGGTTAGATACTATTAATTTTTAATTATTGTCATTGGTAATTTTGCACCCTAATTTGTATATATTTCTATTACTTGTATATTTTTTTGTATATTTATTTTTTTGCTGATTTAAAAATAATAGTTGATTTGCCAAAAAATAAGTGATCGATTCTAAAATTTTGCCAAGTAAGTGATATTGTTGACATGACATTAGTAGAAAGAGAAAAATATCTTAAAAGTAATATAGGTAAACTTATCCATTTACTTTTATATATTAAGAATGGATTAGTTAGCATAGTTAAAATAAAAAATAAAAAATTAACTTCTATAATAATATATAGATAATTTGGTAATATAAAATTTCTAACTATATGACATAGACATAAGAATCAGTAATTATATAAGAATATATATTTGATATTTATGAAAAAAGTTGATTATAAAGATTATAATACAGTATTTTACTATGATAAATTTGATTATTTTTCTGGAAAATAGTTAATTATTCTTGCAGCTAATTTGTGGAAAAATATTTGAAATAACATGTATAAATATTCTAGTGTAATCTCTTATTTATACTGTTTTCTTAGTATTAACATCCTAATAACTACTTACTTCTTAATTACTGCATAACAGGTTTATATGAGTTACTCCTTTGTTTGATGTAATTGAATGGTATTTGGGACAAAACTACAGCAATGAATTGAGTGTAAATGAATTATACTATGTGGCCAAACATGGTGAAAGAGAAAGAATAAAACTGAAGTCGTTAATTACATGTTGTCTAAAGGAGAGGAAAAGAACATACCCAGATTTGAATGTAAATCCTCTCAAGTTGGCGACTTCAAACATAGCTGACCTCCAAGGCTGGACAATTTCCGTTCCATAACTCTCTTCATGTGTAGAATGGCTGAGTCATAAGAAGATGTCTGATACCTTACATGTGATGGCTCCAAATTGTAAAAGACCGGGAAAACCCGTTGCTTCTTCGTCCTCTTGCACTCAACGATCTCGATAAGTTCATTTAGATACCTAACGTCACGTGCATATCTTTCCGAGAAAACAATTATTGAAAGTTTGGACCTTCCAATTACTTCGGCATAATTGGAGTCAGTGGCGGAGCTTAGTTCAGACAAGGGGGGCCATGGGCCCCCAAACTTTTTATAAAAAACTTAGTAGTACTTTTTTAAAAGATAAAAAATAGTTCAATTGACTTAAATACTTTACTATGACTTAAAATATCTAATAAGTTCAATAAACAACACTCTCTCTATCTTTAAATTCAAATATAAAAAATTAGATATTTTTTATTTATTTAATTTAATATTATTTTATATTTTACTATTTATACAATTTAATTTTTTATATGATAAAAAATAATAGAATATTCAATAAGTATTAATATTATTGTATTTGTATAAATTGATAAAAAAATTCAATAATTATAAATTTTAATATTTGTCCTTCTAACTTCTTTACATATTTTACAGGATATATATTTAAATTTTTATATAAAATAATAATGAAAAATCAAAGAATTAATACATTTTTTAAGAGGAAGGCTAATATTTAAGAAGGAGAACATATAACTTTTACAATATCAACACCTGTAGATAGTTCTTCTACTTTAATGAATAACGAAGAAAGTGAGATATAACCTTCAAAAGTTCAAAAAGTTACATCTGATGACTTTAACCTTAACTTTTTGAAACGAGATATTGAAAAACGGCTTTAAATTTGGCAATATCACCCAAACCAGAGAGATGAGATTAGACGAGCTTATCTTAAATGGGGTCCATATCAAAACATTTTGACAATTATTTTCTATCTGGCCCCCCAAAATTTTGCTTCAAGTTCCGCCACTGATTGGAGCCCAAAATTCTTTGGTTCCCGCTCTTCAATAACCTGTACCTGAAGAAAGTTTTGAATCTCTGCTGGCGCAAAGCATTATAGAGAAAACCTGTGAAGGAGTAGCAGGACTGATCTTCCACGTTTAAACTGATAAAAACATCAATTTCGGAGAAGCAATGAGATCTGATCAAGTCAACAACTTTTTGCAGATAGTCCTCATCATTATCATAACTACAAAAACGTCAAAGAATGCCATGAGGTCCCAATCCCCATTGATAGTAGTAAGAGAAAGTTAGAGTTAGTTGCGAGTGTGTTAAGTCAGTTAGAAGGTAGTTATGGGTTGTTAGGAGTCAATTACAGTTAGTGCCAGCTGTACCAGCTGTGAGTAGCAACACTCATCTATATATAGACCTGTGATGTAATAATCTCATTCATTGTGTAAGATCATAATCCAAAGTCTCGCTTTCTCTCTTCAACCTTTTTCTCTTCTCTTCTTTATTCTCTCTCAGCTCAGGCCTGATACCTTTCATGGTATCAGAGCTCTAGAACCATGGCTTCAGAAGTAAATTCACAAGGAAGCGTGCAGAACAGTGGACAAGTACAAACTGCGATGAAAGCTTCACAGTTCCAGTAGCATTGAAGCTAGATGAGCTCAATTTAAATGTTAGTATTTTGTCGTAGCTAGCAAAATCGGGGCGAATTCACCCAAAAATCGTGTTCAATAAGGATAGCTAGCACGTACCGTTCACATCGTAATTCAAATCCACTGAAATTGGAGATTGTCTTCAAAGCTAACCTCCAACCCCGGATCCTCTCAGCAGAGTACTTTTCCAATCTCTTTTCATGGGTAGCTATGGCTTGCTCGTAACTATTCTTCTGATACAGTACGTGCGAAGGTTTGACATCGCAAAAGATGGGGCAAGTCACAAGGTGATATGACCAGTAAGCATCGGTTACAAGTTATAGCTCGGAAACGCCTGAGATCCGATCATAACCGACGATTTCATAATGACCATAAACAACCATTAATCAATAACGTCGGATTTACAATTAATCCTCTTCTTGGGCGTTACAACCTAAGGAAAACGGCCGACCATTTTCACTAATATAAAGCAGACAAGGAAAGCTGACGAAGGTATGATACATTTTCCAAAACTAAGATCTACTATCCACTTTATACTAATTTGAGCATCGGAGTGCCTTTGCAGGTACCCACCCTCGCCGTTCATCCATCGCCGACGTATATCTTGATCTACTCTTGAAGTTCACCGACCTTATCAGGGGACGAGCTATATCTCGGAGTAATCAGGCAAGAACATTTGGCGCCCACCGTGGGCCGAACAACTTTGAAATATCATTCACAAAGGTCCCAAAACACCCTTAAAATACATTCATGGCTGATGCTCCTCCTCCTACCCCATCCGAGCTCCTACAGATGGTGACCAAGCTTCAACAAGCAAATCAACAAATGGCGGAGGAAAATCGAAGAATGCAAGATCAAATTGCGCAATTAGTTAATGCTCGGTTAGAGCACAACAGTGATCATCATAACCGAGAGGAAAATCATGAGCGTCAATCAATGCCGACCCATGTTTCTGAAACACCTCAGCGTGAGGAAGAAGATGCCCAACCAGAAGTTGAGGAAGAGGAGCGCGACAACTCTGCTGGCCCATTCACGGCCGACATAATGAATTTTCAACTCCCCAAACAGTTCACCCTGCCAACGACTTTAACCCCATATGATGGGTTAGAAGACCCGAAGCAGCATATTAAAAAATTTCGATCTATTATGATCGTTAACGGTGCATCCGACCCTATTTTATGTCGTTGTTTTCCATCCTTTTTAGATGGTCCTGCACTTGACTGGTTTTGCTCTTTGCCTGCAGATTCAATATCACATTTCCAGGAATTGGCCAAGCAATTCGAAGATCACTTTGCAGCATCAGCAATATACCTGCATGATTCCGACTACCTGACAACCATTAAACAAGGCCCACAAGAAAGCCTGAAGGATTATATTACTCGTTTACAAAGGTCGCCATGAGAATCCTCGATCTTCATCCTGAAGTCCACCTCCACGCTATTAAAAGCGGCCTTCGTCCCGGCAAATTCCAGGAGACCATTGCTGTGACTAAACCGAAAACCCTGGCAGAATTTCGTGAAAAAGCCAAGGGACAGATAGATGTCGAAGAACTTCAACAAGCCCGAAAGGCAGAGAAATCAGCTATTGTCAAAGACGATGACAAACCCCGGGATAGCAAGAAACCTTTTAAGCACGTTTCCCGTTACGAGTCATACACACAGTTCAACACGAAGAGGGATGACATTATCAAAGAAATACTCAAATCCAAGTTAATCAAGCCTCCTCGTAAGGCTGGCACTTACCCAGAGTCCAAAACTGTCGATAAATCCAAATATTGCACCTTTCATCAGAAACACGGGTACACCACCGATGAATGTGTGATCGCTAAGGATCTCCTCGAGCGCCTCGCAAGACAAGGCCACCTCGACAAATTTATTGCAAGGCACATGCAAAAGAAAATAACCTTGGCTTCTGACCTATCAACAGTAACCCCATCATCAAAGGAGAAAGATAAAGCACCAGCCCAACCCAGAGGAATTATAAATTGTATTTCGGGAGGATATGTTGGAGGTGGAAATACAAGCTCGGCCCGAAAAAGAGCCTATAGGGCCATGTTGGCAGTAACAGATGCCCCTAAAGCTCCTCAGCCGATTCAGGATGTCCCAGAAGTGACTTTCCGTTCAACCGACTTTAATCGTACAGATGCTAATTATGATGATCCAGTTGTAATTTCTGTTCAGTTGGGGGACTTAATAGTTTGCAAAGTGCTTCTCGATCCTGGAAGTAGTGCCGATGTGTTATTTTTTACCACCTTTGAAAAGATGAAACTAAGCAGCAACATTTTGCAACCATACCATGGAGACTTGGTCAGATTTTCAGGGGAGCGAGTCCCTGTTTTGGGTTCCGTGTGGTTACAAACCACACTCGATGAGCAACCATTATTTAAGACACAAGACATTCAATATCTTGTTGTCGACTGCTTTAGTCCGTATAATCTTATCTTAGGTAGACCATTTTTAAATAGATTTGCAGCAATTGTGTCTACAGTTCACCTTTGTGTTAAGTTTCCTGTACAGGGTAATGCAGTGGCCACCATATACGGCGACCTCCATGAAGCTCGGCAATGCTATAACATAAGCTTGAAGCCCATCAAAAAGAGTCACATGGTGCAGGTCAACTCCAAACAACCAGACCAGCCGAGATTGACAGAAATAGATCCACGAGCCGACTTTGAAGATCGGCCTATGCCAAATGAGGACTTAATGAAGGTCCCCCAAACTGAGGATCCCATGAAATTCACTTTTGTAGGAACGACGATCAGTACGAAGGAAAAAGACTCCCTCATACGGTTCTTACGTGAGAATGCCGACTTATTTGCTTGGACTCCTGCCGATATGCCCGGAATAGATCCATCCGTCATTATGCACAAATTGGAAATTAATCCAGAAGCTCGGCCAATCTCACAAAAGAAAAGAAATATCGGCGCTGAGAAACGCCTTGCATCCCTTGCGGAGGTCAAAAAGCTCATTACTCCTAACTTCATCCGAGAAATCAGGTTCACAACATGGCTCGCCAACGTTGTTATGGTAAAAAAGAGTAACGGTAAGTGGCGCATGTGCGTCGATTTCACTGACTTAAATAAGGCATGTCCTAAAGATGCTTATCCTTTACCTTGCATTGACTCTTTAGTTGACAATTCTTGCGGTTATGGTTCATTATGTTTTATGTACGCATATTCTGGCTATAACCAGATCCTCATGCATCCATCTGACCAAGAGAAAACTGCCTTCATAACTGAATATGGTAATTTTTGCTATAATGTTATGCCTTTTGGTTTAAAGAATGCAGGTGCGACATATCAGCGATTAATGAATAAGGTCTTCGAGAACCAAATAGGTCAGAATATCGAAGTTTATGTGGACGACATGGTCGCCAAAACCATGGTCGGCAGCTCTCATATCAACGACCTAGCCAAAATTTTTGGGCAAATCCGACGATATAATATGAGACTGAATCCTGAAAAGTGCACTTTTGGGGTTCGCGGAGGAAAATTCCTCGGATTCATCCTCACCAGCCGAGGAATAGAAGCAAATCCCGAAAAATGTCAGGCAATACTTGATATGAAAAGTCCAAGAACACTAAAAGAGGTTCAGAGACTAACAGGACGGCTCGCGGCTTTATCAAGATTTCTACCCTGTTTGGCATTAAAATCTTTTAACTTTTTCCAATGTTTAAAGAAGAACACAAAACGTTTTGAATGGACTGAAAGTTGTGAAACTACATTTTAAAATCTAAAACAATTCCTTTCAAAACCACCTGTTTTACAAAAACCAAAGATCAATGAGCCATTATACATATACTTGTCTATTACTGATGTGGCAATCAGTTTTGTCCTTGTAACAGAAAGAGAGATAGGTCAATAGCCGATCTATTTTGTGAGCAAGTCACTGCAAGGCGCCGAGCTTCGATACCCTAGGTTGGAAAAGCTCACACTGGCCTTGGTCTTCTCGTCGAGACGACTTCGACCATACTTCCAGGGCCACACCATCATCGTCAGAACCGAGCAGCCTCTCCGACAAATCCTCTCAAAACCAGAATTAGCAGGCAGACTTATCAAATGGGCCATTGAACTGTCAGAATTTGATATTCAATACCAACCAAGAGGATCCGTCAAGTTCCAATACTTAGCCGATTTTGTGGCGGAGCTCACCCAGCCATGTCTGGATGACGAAAGCTCAAATTGGACCTTGTTTATGGATGGAGCTTCAAACCCCCAAGGGTCGGGGGCGGGAATATTGTTAGAAAGTCCGGAGGGTATTATCCTCGAGCATTCTCTCCGCTTCTCCTTTAAAGCAAGCAATAACCAGGCCGAATACGAAGCCCTAGTCGCTGGGCTCAGGTTAGCCGTTGATTTGCATATTACCAGCTTAAAGGTCTATTGTGATTCTTTGTTAATAGTCCAACAAGTGAATCAAGTCTTTCAAACTAAAGACCAAGTTTTATTGAAATATTTAGAAATTGTTCAGCAATTGGTAAATGGTTTTCAAAAAATAGAAATTTGCCACATTCCAAGAGACCAAAATCATAGGGCTGACATTCTATCAAAATTAGCCACTACACAATCACACACAGCAACATTACTGCAGTCGACTTTAGACAAGCCAAGCATATATATCATTAGCACTTTAAACTCTTTTAATGAGACAAGTTGGCAATTACGTTACATACAGTACCTAAAAGAAGGCTTTCTTCCGAAAGAGATCTCAGATAAGAAAAGATTCCGACGACAAGCTTCTTTCTTCACATTAATGAATAACGTTCTATATAGGCGGGGATACTCCCGACCACTTTTGAAATGTTTGGACAGGAATGAGGCCGATCTTGTGTTAGCCGAGGCTCATGAAGGAATATGTGGGATACACTCGGGGGCAAGAAGCCTAGCACAGAAAATACTTCGAGCTGGTTTTTACTGGCCGAGTCTGTGGGAGGATAGCAGAAAGAAGGTCAGAACTTGTGATCAATGTCAAAAGCACGCACCGATCATTAACATTCCAGCCGAGCATCTTCACCAGTCTGTAGTAAGTTGGCCATTTAACCAGTGGGGGATTGACATCCTCGGCCCGTTTCCCACTGCACCTGGGCAGATGAAGTATTTGGTAGTTGCTATTGATTACTTCAGCAAGTGGATTGAAGCACAACCCCTGGCGAGAATCACATCCTCCCAGATGATATCCTTTGTTTGGAAATACATCATATGCCGATTTGGAATTCCTCGACATATTGTCACAGACAATGGTCGGCAGTTTACCGATCATAATTTTAAAGATTTTTTGCAGAAACTGAGGATAAACCAGCACTTCTCATCCGTGGAACACCCACAATCTAACGGCTTAGCTGAAGCCGCTAATAAGGTCGTCTTGCACGCTTTAAGGAAAAAGCTCGACAATGCCAAGGGGCTCTGGGCCGAGCTAATCCTAGAAGTATTATGGTCATACAACACTATAGTACATACATCCACTAAAGAGACCCTATTTCGCTTGGTATATGGATCCAAGGCTATGATTCCTCTGGAGGTTTCACAACAATCCTTACGGACGCTAGCAGAGAATCATGATCAAGCTCGCCAAGCAGAGCTCGACTTAATAGAAGAAATCAGGAATACAGCAGCCATTCGCCACCGAGCTCTACAACAACAACTCGGCCGAAGACATGCCAAACGAGTTCAACCAAGATCCTTCAACATTGGAGATCTAGTGCTAAGAAAAACTGAAGAAGCTCGCCGACCATCTTCCCATAGAAAGCTTGCAGCAACATGGGATGGACCCTACCGCATATTCAAAGTCCTCGGGAGAGGAGCTTACAGACTAGAACATTTGGATGGTACTAAGATCCCAAGTACATGGAATGTCAATTCTTTAAAGCAATATTACAGCTAAGGCACAGCAGAATGCTAGTATTCTTTTTCCTCACTTGAGATTTTTCCCAAAAAGATTTTGCTCAAGGAGGTTTTAACGAGGCTAGCTTACCAGGATTAAGTTGTTAAGGTACTGCTTTGAATAAAATTCAATTACATTTACGACGTTTGTTAGCATGTTCTTTTTAAACTAACCTTAATTTCAATTTGCTAAAAAACACCATGAGGAAAATTGTATTCACATTACAAACTCCTCCTCTTAACAGACAAAACAGATAAATATGCAAAGCAATATTAAAAATACAGTTCACAAGTCCCTTTTACGGGTATCAGACAGCGTAATTAGGGTCATACAAAACCTAATTACACACAGCCGTCAAACAAAATAACACAGTCATGGGCCATGATTCCCAAAACAAAAGCAAAAACAACTGAAGATTACACAAAGCAAACTAGTTAACTAAGTTATCACCACCTTCTTCAATCACCTCTTCATCATCTACAAGCTGACCATCCCGAACCACCTTACTCGGGTCCATAGGTGCAAAGTCACCATCAGGCATGAGAAACTTCGCCTGAGTCACAGCACGTTCGAAGCCTTAAGCAAAGGCATCAAGAATATCACCCTCTCTAACTGCCTCAAACTCCTTCATTTGTACAGTCATATCAATAACTCGTTTATTTATGTTTTCAAGCTCAGTTTCTTTCTTTTTCAAAAGCTCGGCAGCCTTTTCACAACTTTCTTTCTCAACCTTCAATTCCTTTTCCAAATCAGAAACATTCTTCTTTAGTTCAGTTAGGACTGCTTCTTTTGAAGTCAGCTGTTCTTTCAAAACAGCATGCTGTTCAATCTCGGTAACAATTTTCTTGTGCTTCTTCTCTTGACTTCGGCCGATACAAGCCAAACGAAAACCCAACACCTAAAAATTATAAACTTAACAGTATAAAATATACGATACAAATATTTGAATTGAGACGATTCAGTAGAAAAGTTAACCTGAAGAAACTGATCAACTCCCACATCCCCAGCCTCTTCAACCCGAGCTATGTCTGAAAAGCTTTGGGCAACCTCGTCTGCAACAACATTGAAAGGAAACCCCCGATCCCAAACAGACAAGCCATCTCCCTCATTGTCAAAAGCGTGGAGCTTATCCTGTTTTGCACTAAAACCGGATAGGTCTTCAAGTTGAATCACACCTTCTTTATCCTGTTCCCCAGCAGTAACAGTAACCTCAATTTTCCTTTTCTTAAAAACTATCCCTTTATTCCTAGGAGGGGGCTGGTCAACTTCACCCCCAACATCCATTTTTTCAGCATTCGAAGATGAACCTTCAAAATTTTTTGATTTAAACCGGGCCCTAAGGGTAGAAGCTGACACTCCCGAAAATTTCCCAGCTGCCACACAGATAAAAAATAATAATCAGAGAAAACATCATTCAATCAAAAACTACTCAAAACAAAATATAATCCAATGACCTCACCAAAGTAGTCCATCACAGCCGACCTGTCATCTTCCCAAGGAAGCAACTCGGACACAGACATCAGTCCTCCCTTAGATACCATTTCAATCAGAAAAGATATAATACACTCATTCCGGCTAGTTATCAGTTCAGGACCTAATATATGTTGCGGTTGGCAACACCAATACAAGGGGAATTTCTCCCCAAGGTGTTCATCTAGATAAAACGGGAAATCCTCATCCACTGACTTAACTTTCAAAAACATTTCCTTGAAATCTTTGAAGGAAGACTTATATAATTTGAAAACCAAAAAACCTGGTGTGCTGTTTAAATTTACTCACAATCCCTTCCATACCCCTTTGGGTTGGAATAAGGAAAAGAAAAGCTCCAGCCCTGGCTCAATTTCCAGAAAATCCATCAAAATCTGGAAGCATTTTATGAACGCCCAGCCATTGGGATGAACCTGTGATAGGGCACAGTTCATTTGTTTCAGAACATCACACTCAAACTGAATAAAGGGAAGTCAGACTCTTAATTCTCCTAAGACACAACTATACATAAAGAAGTTTTTGAAATCCTTTTTTCTGTGAAAAACACGATCAGAGCGAATGCATGGCAGTAATTCCAAGCGAAAGCCAGATTTCACTATTCTAGCTATATTAACTTGATTAACACTATCCCTATCCGCAAACAATGAAGCCCTTATTTTGACATCCTCATCAACCCAGTCGTATGATTCGTCATCTTCAATCTTAGGTAACGATTTCACTTTTTTCTCACTCATTGTTTTCAATAGACTCAGAAGAATAGAAGAAAAGATAATTTAGCAGAAAGGGAAATGTCACTAACCTCTAGTACTCATAGTGTTTAAAAGATTCTGAATAAACCCCTCCAATGTATTGCAGGAAGAAAAATGTAAACCGTTTAGTTGCTTAACTTCTTCAATTTATGATGAATATCAAAAACCATTAAATGAAGCACACTGTCAACGGCATTCCCATTTCCTACTGAGAATGTGTGGTTTGTTCTCACCCCGAAATCTTCCACCCTTTCAGTGACAGGTGCAAAGATTCAGTATGAAGCTGCGGACGAATAGTAGATTTACTTCTGATACCTGATGTTTTTATAGAGTTCCCTCGCCCTTGTTGCTTTAGCTTTTATTTTGTCCAGAGGGATAGGTATTGTCTTCAAGTTTTATATTGAATTCATTTGTGTAGCATTTATTATTAATAATAATTATGTGATTATTATTATTTGAAGATCTTTGATATGTGATTTTAACTACTAAAGACAATTTTCTGGAATTTTCTATAAAACTGAAACACAACATAGAACTAAAGGCTCAATATTAAATAGTTAAAAAAGAAAACGAGTTAGTAACGCCTTACTATTGGTACGATCATGACCTGCTAACAGTTAGGGTGTTACGTAGAACACCTCCTGGAACACAGTGTTAGCTTGTTCTCTTCAATGTCTGGATTATGTTATTATGGTTAATATTTCCCCTTATTTTTTAAAATAAATTTCTGGAAACCATCAATCTTTGTAATTTTATTTATTAACTTAATAGTTAGGTTTGTTTTTTTTTTTTGCTGCATTTTGGATTTCATTGAAGTATGATCTACCTTTTTATTCAATGTATTTCACATTAAATTGTGAAAATTTTTTATGTCAGTTGAATTTCCATGTTATGCCTTCTATAATTTTTCTTAAATGCTTTGTTAGGTATTTTCTATGTTCTAATTCAATTTTATTGCCTTTTCAGTTATATCTAGGCCACATTTCATAAGTTTTCATAATCTCTAAAATGTGTTGTATAGTAATTTTGTAAAATGATTTCTTGGACTTTAGTTTGAGGAATCGAGCATTATTATAGAAAGGATAGGGTAATAAGTTGCATTCCCTGTGATATTTAATCCTGTTAATAGCTTCATGTTTGTTTGAATTTCAGAAGTAACTAATTAAAGAGTGATGGTGCTTTTTACTCATATTTGCTATTGTTAAAAATCAGTAGTTAGTGAGGGATGAAGCTTTTGGTAACAGTTTATAATGTTCATTAATTGGTTTTTTTTTTGGTATACTTAGTTACTTGGTTCGTTGCTTAAAAGTCTCAGTCTTAACCTCTAATGATACCATTATGTGCTAATAGGTGGTTTGTAGCAACCCAAGAACATTGGCACAAGGGAAAAGAACGAATTTTTAGATTTTGGCTTTTCAATGGGCAAGTAACCAAATATATTATGCAATATTATATCATGCATGTTAACCCATTAAAGAGGTGGGTTAAATCTTTAACTTTGAATGCCTTGTTTTTAGTTTATATTCAGTTAGTGGCCTTTCTACTTTCCTCCTCTTGCTACTTTCTTTTGTGTGTTAGATAACTTTCATTAAGTAACTCTAAGTACCTGATCTTTTTAATCTGAAATGTGTGTCGACTACAACAACTCTAAGGTAGTGTTTGTTTTGAGGTACTGAGACAGAGACTGAGAGACTAAGACTCAGTATTGTGTTTGTTAGTTCAGAGACTGGTACTAAAATTTCTGTCTCTGTCTCTAAAATTTCAGTATTTCAGTACCTTCAAAAAGTAGGGACACAGGGGACTGAAATTTTTAGAGATGGAGACTGAAACTTTAATAATATTTTATACCTAAAATACTTTCATTTCAATTAATTAATTCCAATTTTACCCTTTGTGCAAATTAAATTAGAGTTTCATTCTTGTTTCAATTCCTGTCTCCCATTTTGCACCAAACAGAATACTGAGATTTATTTCAATCCCTGTCTCTTAGTCTCTGTCTCTCAGTCTCCGTCTTTCCGTCTCTGTCTCTCCACCAAACGCTACCTAATAGACTTGCGAGATGCTTATAAAAGATTAATTTTGATAAATTATCAATGTATATTCAAAATAAATAAATACAATGTTTACTAATCTTACATATAATGATAGTGACTTTAAAAATCCAGCATTTATTGATACGAAAAAAACATGATTGGATGTTTACGTAGAATGTTTTGCTTTCACAATGCATCAAGATAATAGCGAATCCTCTTTCAATGTTTCTTTCAAAACTACGGTATTTTTTTCTGGACATTCAGTAACACCTAATATGTGTTTCTTGGTTAATTACCTATTTTTGTGATGTTGATTATAATGCCACTTGATTTAGCTGATTATTGTTCTCTGGTCTTGTTCAATAGATAATAATGGTAGATTTAAATGTATACATACTCCTCTTTGCTAAATGATTATGTAATATTATATGATGCATTTTTACCATGCTTTGTTAGACATGAATTAACTTTAGCAATAAAATCGAATATAGGGTGAGAGGCATCTTCTCCCAAGTTTTGTTTCAACTTATGGAGAAGAATTAGGGCCAACCTTCTATGTGATTGATGAGCTCGATAATTGCTTGGTGCTAGAGCTGAAAAGAAACAATGATCAGCTGCTTATAACTATGGTTCTGAAAACTGAACCGAACCAGATGGTTCAACCGAAAAAACTGGGAACCGATCACCTAGCCGGTCCGGGTAAGGTCAGAAACTGCCTGGCAAAAAATCGGTGAGAAAACTGGTCAAACCGGCAGTTAACCGGTAAACCGAGAGAACTGTCCGATTTTTTAGCGGTTTTTGGTTTGAAAATTAAACTACTAAACGGCGTCGTTTTGAAGGTGAAAAAAAAAAGAAAGAAGAAAGGCCAAACGAATGTAGAAAGGCCCCAATCCCCACCCCACCCCTTTCTGTCTCTCTCTCTCACTCATACCCACCAGAAAACCCTAGTCCCACCCATAATCCTCTCCTCTCTTTGAATTCCAAGAATAGCCACCACCCACCATCCCATTTCAGAGCTTAAACTCATCACCGACCCCTTCTCTACTTGTCGCCCTCTCTGTTCGAGCTCGCTTTGTCGCCGTGGGTCACGCCACTTCGCTACTCCTCGCCGTGGGTCGGCGCCGCTCTCCCCTCCTCGTAGTTTCTCCTTCGCCCTTCCTCGTTGGCGTTGTTTCTGCTTCTATGCTCCAAACCGTGTCTCACCGTCGTTGCTTCTCTTCTTCGCGTGGAGTCTCGAAGTCAAAGTGACTACCTTTCATCGTGTCTCATGTCTTAGTCTCTGCTTCAACCCTCTCAGGTCTCAGATCTCAATTCTCAGTTCTCAAGTTTCTTCTTCTCTGATTCAAGCCTTCAACCCTCTCAGGTCTCAAGTCTCAGTCTCTAACACTCCCTGATTCTGTTTTTCTGACTCTATCCCTCTGAAATTTGAAATTTATTCTGAACATGCATATGATCTATTATTGATGATTCTGCTGAATTTTGAGATATTAATGTTTTGAATTTTTATTTGAATTGAGTTTGTTCATATTGAATTAATTCTGCTGAGATTGAGTCACAAATTCAATTGTTTAATTTATTAATTCAACTGAGATTGATTTTTAAATCCAACCTGTTGTATTTGTTTTGGTGAATTGTTGTTTTGATGTTATTGATTCAAAATAAAAGCATTGCCACAATTCTGTATTGAATTTGCTATATGGCTTCATATGATTTGGTTGAATTATGTTTATGATTCTTAGATTTGGGTACATATTTTGGATGTTTTGCAAAGGGACTTGATTGACTTACAGAAATTCACATACTAGAGAGTTGGAGTTTTATTAATAATTTTATTATATATTTAATGAAACCGGTTCAATCCCGGTTGAACCTCGGTTGAACCATTAAACCATTGAACCTGTCACCTAACTGGTTCAATGACCGGTCCGGTTTTTGCAACCTTGCTTATAACTGACAGCTTCTTTAAACAAATTAGAGTTTTCTATTTTGTCAATAGAGGGACAACTGTACAATTTAGATATGTTGGTTTCGGAATATTTTTTATTTCATTATGGAATCACATGAACCAACTGATTCAGATTCACCCCGATCGTAACTCTTATGTGGCTGACCGTATGGACCAAGAAACACTTAATAAAGAGCATTCCACATAAAATATAACAAGAATGGTAAGTCTTCATCACCTGATATGATGGTGCTGTCTGGGTCTGAACCATCTGATGATGAGTTCTCATTAGAGGGCGATGAAAATGATGATGAAGATGACACACTTGAAGGGGTTGATCCTCATAATCCCATAGATTTGTATCGTGCAAGCAATTCATCAATGGAAGTCAGCAAAGAAAGTAATGAAACAAAAGAATGGTCTGACAACGGATAATATTAAATGCAACTTTTTTCTTATGTTTTGTATTTTAATATCGTAGTACATATAGATATCTTTTAATGTGGTGACTAACAAGTTTAAATATTCTGAATCAGATACACTCTAGATGCTTATTATGAGAAGACCATCACAAATTCGGATTTGAGTCAATATAGACTGGTAAGTTTATCTTAAAAGAGTTATTTCTTTTTCTTTTTTTTTTTCAAACTTATGAAATATTGGTTCTGTATCTATTATTCATTATATAAGAAAATACTCTCTGGACCCTAACTATGAATCATTCATTGTAGTATTTGCCATATAATTTTGCTGCATATCTTAAACTCTCTGGAGATGGTTCGGCTTGGAAGATTACTGGTCCACCTTTCAGCGTAGGAAAGAATATATTCTTTTTTCACCTACTGAAAAGTAGAGGAAGAGATAGAGAATGGAAGTTTGGGGTTGAATGAAAAGAATGTTGTAAAGTATACAAGTTAAAAGGAAGGGACAAGATTATCTTGAAGCTGAACTCCCTACCGAACCGCCACACAAAGTTGTTGATTGAAAGATCTTAGACCTTATAAAATAGGGCCTCCTATATATTATTTTGTCTGACACATATTTTGGACTATATGTTAAATTGTGTTGGACATATTTTGTTTTCTTATCAATGGAAAAGTAATTATTTAGGTGGTTTAAAACTTTTTAATGTTACTATTAGATATGTATTATATTTTGAAACTTAGGTTTTTTATGTTCTAAAATTTAAAATATGTATAGTATGTGAATTTGTTACTTAATCTATGTAATTTTTTATTATATGGTATAAATAGTTGCTGTAAATAAATATAAAGTATTTGACCATTTTTTTTATATTAATAATTAAATTAATATGATAATTTTTTTTTAAACTATAATATTAATATTAGATATGAGAGTTTTGTTCAAAATATATTAGATATATTAAATAATTTTATTTTTTAAAATGGTGAGAAAACTTTAATTCCGTCCAAATGCACGAGTCTTTACGCTAGTAAAAAATGAAAAGGTGGTGACCAAGGAATTGGATGGCCAGGATAGAGTGTCGCCCGTGGGAAATTCGAGCGAATAAATGATTATTAGTGGCATGTTCTCTTAATTCGGGCTACATTTTGATTTGCGTAGGTGCGCGCTGTACTTGATTGCATGCAAAACAAATGAAAACGGAGGGTATGTATGACATTGCTCTTGAGAGCAATATGTTTTGGCGCATGTGCATGAATGATTTGTTATTATATTTAATTATTTATTTACGTATAAATAATTATATAAATAGAAATAGTATGAAAAAACAATCATTTATATCCATAAATTTTATAAACGTTGACCAAAATATTTATCAAATAAAAAAAATTAACGTTATACTTATAAAAGATAGGTTTCATGTGACAAAAATATTCAAACTCTATTTTTTTTATTTTTTAATAAAATTCTCAAATTATTTTCACCATCTTTTTTTTTTAAATTTCAAATTTTGATTGTAAGACCTTGAATTTTTAAAAATTAGATAATATAAAAATTTTATATGCTTTAATTTGAATAATTAGATTTTAGTTCTATTTTATAATTTAAAAAAATTAATTTGATTATCTCCAAATATTGAATTAGAGTATTAAGTTAAAAATAATTTATAAATTGATGATTAAATAATAATTTTATAGATATTATTATTGAATTTAAAATTAATTTTCAATTACTCTTTTACCTTTTAATTTTATTAAAATTATTAAACTATCCAAAATTTCTAATTTCATACACAATATCCTAATTCCTAAATTAAAACCTTAATTGACACTAATCCTAACCTAACACTCGCCTTCACTCCCTTATCACATCAGCACCGCCTCACCGCCTCACCCATGCCATTCCACCCCCTTTTTCCCTCTCAGCTGCAATGCATATACCCAAATAAATGAAAAAAGAGAGTGAGCTCTGAGAGACATAAGAGGAGAAGAAGATCGAGCCAAGGAAGGAGAAGGAGCGGCCGTCACACCGCCACCGTCACGCACCACTACCGCGCTGTCAATGCCATCATGTCACTGACGAAGGGAAGAGGGAGAGACGCGCAGAGTTCAGGAGAGAGAGAGAGAGAGGCCGAACGTGAGATGTAAGAACCGGAATTTTCATGAATAAAATCATTTAATTGCCCAAATTAAATTCCAAAAAGTTAGGATGAGAATTTGGGGATTTAAATATGATTTTCGGACTCAGTAGGTCCTTCCGAGTCAGAAAATGTGTTTTCTGCGAAAAACCGTAAAAAACCGCGAACCGGCAGTCAAACCGGTTGAATCGGTTTAAGTTTGCTCGGTGCTGCGCGAGAAGTAGTGAAAACAGCCGAAAACCTTAGAAAAATATTAGAGATGGAAAACCGGACGTTAGTGTTAAAATTTTGGCCCGAAGTTGGGCCAAACGGGCTATAAACGCTAACGAGTTGAACCGGGCCAAAGTTGGGCCCAAGTCCAACATGTATAAGTGTTCATTAATGAACCCAAACACTCATAACACACTCAAACACACACACACTCAGCTGAAGAGAAGGGGAAGAACAGAAACCCTTGAGTACTATTCACTTCAATCTTTCCAAGCTAATATCTTGAGCTACGGTGCTCTGATTTGCGTGCCATCAGTGGCTTCGAGTTCCTTGTGAAGAACTCTACAAAACCCATGTAAGAAACTGGTAAGAAAAGTTCGAAATCTTCCCAGTTCCTCTCCTCTAAATTTTGGGTTTTTAGGACTTTGGGTTAAATGAGTTTTTGTGATTTTGGATGTTTAGGTTTGCTCTAATCCTTGCTTAGCATTGAATTTTCGCTATCAAATCTGTTGGAAAAGGTAAGAGCCACTAAACTCTGTGATATTATGTTTAAATGAAACCCTAGGTTGATTTTGTGATGATTTATATGTGTATAGCTTGATTATTGTGAGTTTGGAGCTTGTTGGTGCTTGTTGGAGTTACATTGGTGGTTGAAATTTGGTTGAAAGCTCATTTGGTTCATAAAGGGAATCGGCCAAGGTATGGTTTCAGTTTTTTCTATGTAGTATATAATATTTATGGACACTTAGACTAGTGACCCATAGGATAGGAATGAATTATAATGGTTGTTGAGGTGTTGAATGTTGATGTATGTTGAATAATATTGACATGTTAAGAACGAATGATTATATGTGGTTGTGATGTGTGAGGATAACTTGTATGGAGATGATGATGATATGGAGTTTTAAAATGAGGAATATGTGAATTTGATAATGATTGTTGGTATTTAAGGATTATGATGTTTGATGTTGCGTATGTGAATTATTGTTGTTGATATGGTTGATGATTGATGATGATTAGTGATCTTGTTGGTATATTGAAGGTGAGTGTTGAGATTGTTGATAAATGATGTGAATTATGATGAGTTGATAAATCATGAATGTTGAATTGGTAAAGGTAGTGTGAGAGATTGAAATTGAAAGAACAGGGGATTGATTTTGATATTGGTAATGATTGAATTAGGATTGAAGAAGGTGTTGGTGGTTGGAAATGGTATAATATGATAAAAAGGGTAGGTTATGATAGAAAGTAGAGCTTGAAGTGGTTTTGGTTTGGTTTGGTTGGAAATGTTGGTAATGTTGAGGTTTTGTGACTTTTGTAAAAATTGGGTTTTTGGTGAACTTTGTTCGATCATAACTTTTGCCTCAGTTTTCAAATTTTATTGAAATTTATTTAAAATTAAAGATCTTTGAAAATCCTTTAAATCGATATAAAGTTTGTGAAAATTGGAATTTTGTATAGGAAGTTATGATCATTCAAAGTTTGTATTAAAAATCTGAAATTCTGCAAGGTTACAAAATTTCATGATTTTTGATATGTGCGAGCACACACCCTCGTGCGCACGCACACCTTGCAAAAATTTTGACCTGTGCGGACACACACACCTGTGCGCACGCACAGGCAGGGAAATGCATTCTGTTTGCAGTGCTAGCACAGCTTGTGCGCGCACATATCTAAGGAAGTATTTCAACCTGTGCGGATGCACACGTTGGGAAGGCCAATCTGTTAGGGGCGCAGGCACAGGTTGTGCGAGTGAACAGATTCTGTAAGTTTTGCCACCTGCGTGTATGCACACCCCTGTGCGTACGCACACATTTTAAAATCTCCTGGGCGTGCGCACGCACACACCCCTGTGCAGCCGCACACGCCCTGTTTCTCAAATTTTACTTATTTTTTAACTATTCTACTTTTCCAACAAGGTTGTAAGCTTCTATAACATCATTTTAAGACTTTTGGGCTCAATTTTGGGTATTAGAACATGGAAAAGATCTTAGGAGGTTTAATTTGATATTTTCTTGAAAAACTAGAAAACGGAGGCTTAGGTTTCTGGTGTACTGAGGATGGGTTTGATAGAGTGAGAAGAAAGAAAGATGTATGAATTGAGAAATTGATGAACTATTGAGTTCAAAAAGAAAATTATGAATTTATGATGGTTGCGATGAGTTGAGAATTTGGAAAGAAATGATGGAATTATTGAATTATGTGGAGAGTGTGCCAGGCATTATATCCTTGGAATGTTTAGAGTTGATAATTGGAAGTGATTTGAGATGAGAAACGATGATGAGTTGGGATTGATGGACTTGTGGATGTGGATAGTGAGCCAAGCACTATATCCTTGGAATGATTTGTGATGAATTATATGCTGTTGTTGTTTTCCTTCTCTGCCGCAAGAGTGTGCCAGGCACTATATCCTCGGATTGAGCATGCAAGTGTGCCAGGCACTATATCCTCAGAACAAAAGCGTGCCAAGCGCTATATCCTCGGAAGTGACAGAAAGGCGACATCCGAAAGGGTGTGTCGGGTTGACATTTATAGACCGACAAGTGATATCACGAGCCAATAGGACATGTATTCATCATATGCATCTCTTATGTGCTTGTTTGCTTTGACTACTTGAGCTTGCCTAATTGTATAATATGCCTACTTGCTTCTTGAATTACTTGTTATATATTTGAATATTACTTGTGTTTTCCTTGCTTGTATTATCTGTGTTTGTCTGGGATTGAGGAGGATCGGTTGGGAAGGCTGTGGGACAGCGGTGTTGGTTAGAATAGAAATCCCCTAAGATAGACTACCTGGTTTATGTATGTTAAGGTTTATTTTATGCTTAACTGTTCTAGTATTCTTTAAGTTTGAATCTTGTGATGGATATGGAGCTTAGGATTGCCTTTGGCATCCCGGGGTCTTATATCCTACATCACTGGGCACTGTTACCATACTGAGAACCTCCGGTTCTCATACCATATTCTGTTGTTATTTTTCAGGTGTAGGTCGCAGCCCACCTCGGTGAGTTGTTTGGTTGGTGACAGAAGCGAAGAATTCGGATATCTTTCAGGGTCTTTTGATTTATTTTGCTATACACCTCTCATTTTGTATTTTGTTTAGCCTAGAGGCATGTACTGAGAGAACAAAACTTGTATAAGCTGTTTTTACCGTCTGGTTTCATGTATGGTCTGTTTATGGCTAGCCGGCTTAAACTCCGCGAGTCGTGGCTAGATCCTTATGATATTATACCATGATATTTTGATATAAATTGTATCTATTTCTTGTGCTTTAAGTTAGTTGCTCCGTTCATACGTTTTGCGCTTTTCATATCATACCTTTGAGCTATATCCTTCATCGTGCTTCTAGATTATATTAATTCTTTCTATATATTATATGTATGAGCTTAAAACTGTCATAATCTCTGATTATCCTTTGCTTTACGACGTGAGGTAAAGCTTAGACTAATTAGGGTGTTACATGGGAAGCTTTCCTTGTTGCCTCGTCGTTTCGCTGCCGCCTTCACCGCCAGCTCGCCGCCAATCCACCCACGAACAGCCGTCGCCGGAGGAGCTTCGCACCAGTCACCGCCATGCTTCTTGGTCGCCGTTGAGTAAAGCCGAGAAAGAGCGTCTGACGTGAAGGAGAGGAGAACGCGAAGACTAGGGTAGGAGCGAGTCCCTGTTTCGCACTGCCATGCCTTCACGGCGTCGAACTACCACTGCCACTGCTAGGGTTTGGCTCCGTCGCGTCCTGCTATAGCTGGAGTTAGCCACTGTTAGAGCTGCTGTTCTGCCATCGTCAAACTTGAAATGGGTCACTGCTGTTTCTACCGGTAGCACTATTTCTATTATGGTTCTGATTCCTTTGTTTATGAGACTTGTAACATTTTCTTTCTTGCTCTATTACCATTTTGTTCCTCTGTCATATCTCTGTCCTAATTATATTAGCATATTTTTATTCTAGCGTTGCCAATTTATCTCCTAAAAAATTATGATTGGCGCTGAGATCGCTGTTGCTGCTGCTCCAAGAGGAAAGTTGTTGCTACTACGAATTAAAAATAAACAAAGGATTTGTTGCATTTAACTACCGAATTTCAGCTAATTGAGGTAGGGGTTCGTTTTAAAATTAAGAGTTTTTAATTTTAGAATTCCAAAAGCTTATTGAGTAATTGCGAATAATTTATAAATTCTTTCTATGACTAATTAATGAGAACTAATTAATGAGAATTGATGAAGTTAAATTGTTGGTGATAGTATGTTTGAATATGTTGAATTTGATTTTTGGTTTGTTTGATGGTGCTGTAAAGAATTGGGTGGTTAGATTATCTATATGTATATTTGCTAATTGTGACTCTGTTATTGATGATGATATTGTTGTAGTTGCTGCTTGTTGTATTGTGATGGTGAATGGTGAAACACTTGGTGTTGTTTGTTGAATTGGGAATATGAGCTGAGTTCTATGAATTGAGTTTGAATTGAGGCTGTGATTAATGTTGGAATCTTTGGTTATGTTGATGTTTTGATTTGATTGTTGACTTGAGAAACTATGAAAGTGAGGAAGCCCGTAAGGGTGGCAAAGTCAAATTTTAAAGGGAGGTTATATCCGAGTTTTTGTAAAAATATACAAAAAGTAATTTTGATTTGAAAATCCGACTTATAAGCTTATTTTGAGAAATGATTCTATGTTGAGAAAAGATTTGGTTTACATATTTACACATATCGAGAAAAGGGTTTAATATTAAAAAGTTTGATTTATACTTCTAAAGTAAGGAATGACTTGGGTTTAAAACCGTTGGAAGGAGTTTGAGAAAATGTTGGTTTGATTTATTGGTTAGCTTTCAGATTTATAAATGTTCTGATAATGGTTATAGTTTGTTGGATTTATCAATGATTTTTGGGAATTGAAAATGGTTTTGGTAGGGGGACATAGTCCAAATTTCAGAGGAAATATTGCCAAAATTTTTATAAAACTCAAAGACTTTGTTTAAAGCGTTATTTAAAAGCAAATCTGATTTAAGAATATTATTTGATTTCGATTTATTACGGAAAGAGCCTTGTTTTCAATTCGAATTGTTAAGAAAAGTATAATATTTTAAATTCAATCTTTTGAGAAGAGATTTTGTTTTAAGTTGCGATTTGAGTTTGGTTTGTTAAAAAAAAGAAAGAAAGAGAAAGAGAACCCGACACATGTGATTATGAAATGAATAAAAGGTCACGAGATGGTGATGGAAAGTAAATAGTTATGGTGCCGATGTGAGAATGTTACGCTGTGGGATTTATATGTGAATGGTTGTGCGGGGATGTCCGTGTATATGGAACGGCTTCCAGGAGAAAGGGTCACATGCTTCAGCTGAAGAATTAGCGGCTGCAAGTACTTGCAGAGCTCATGTTTGACATACTTCAGCTGGAGAATCAGCGCCTGCAAGAAGTAGAAACTTGCATAGGTTATGTCACTGGAATGCCTTATTCGACTTGCTAGTTGGATTGCGTCGGGTGCGGGTGGAAACCGACAAATAAGCTCGTTACTTGCGATAGGATTAGACATGCATCATATTGTTTGCGTATTTGCATTTGATTGTGTTTGTAACACCCTACTACACAGTGTTTTATGCTTAAGTCATAGAACAGAGGTAGTGTCGTATTACAGACCTTTAATAGTAAGGATATACATATAATACTGAAAGAAATAATATACTAGGAGCCTTGAAACAGAGCGGGTAAACAAAAATCGCAAAATAAAAAGCGCAACGCTCAAGGAATAGGATTACTTGCGTGCTAAGAAACCTAATAGGAACATGATAAAACAATAAACGAAGGGATAAAGAAAAGCCAAGGAACAGCATAACTAGCCTCTGACTCAGCCTGCGAAGCTAAGGCTGGCCGGAGGATACATATATACATATAAACATACATAAGTGTCCCAAAATATACCAAAATACCAAAGTAAACTCCTATCTCTCCCTCAACCTCTAAGAGGAGCAGCATACATAAGTTACTTGGAGAGTAAGCTACACATATATATACATATATACAAATAGAAACCAAAATACACCCAAGGACTACTTTGCTTTCCAGAATCCAGACGCCTAGCGAGGAGCCTCTCGACCTGCATCTGAAAAACAACAATACAATATGGAATGAGAACTGGAGGTTCTCAGCATGGTAAAAGTGCCACGTGTATAAGAAATACGGTCCTGAGAATGCCATAGGCAATCCTAGAACTCCGTTATTCAATTATCCAACTTAAGTACTAAACAGAAGTCATAAACAGGGGTAGGTATTCTAAATCTGCCTAACTTACTCAAGTTCAAGCTTAACCTAACACCAAACTATTTCCTCCGTTTCCTCCATCCTTTCAACATTCAGAATGCAACAGAAACAAGCAACCAAACAAGTTCACGCACAAGTAATGATCAAATAGTACAAATAGCAAGTATAACAAATAGCAGGTAATATATATCAATTAGGCATACCTAGGAAATGCATAGCAATCAATACAAACAAATGCATATGATGCATGTCTGTCCTATGGCTGATGGGGCCCATCTGTCGGTTATCCAGCCAACCCGACAAGTCCGAAAACCTTAGACTGTCCCCCGTCGCGCATCCCCAAGAGTCTATGCATAGAGTTCACATTCAATCATCATATAATCACTCAATGGGGGCTATCCATACCCGGGAATTTATACGTGCCCGGTAACCCTTACGACGTAGGGTCAACAGAGTATCGAGATTCAACCTGGAACACGTGGTGGCGAGCCACAGTTCTTACCCAGGGAAACTCGTATCTCAGATATCATTATTCATAAGCCATGGCAATTATCATCAATACATCATCAAGTATCAAACCTTAACATTAAACTTCATTAACATCCTTATTTTCTTCATAAAAGCCACTATTTACAACTTTCTTCACCTTCAAGTTATCTTATTTTCCTAGCTTCTTTTACCTACTGGACCTAGAACCATGCTTTAAGCCTTAAAAGGAAGAAAATGGAGGTTTAGAAGTAGAAAATTTGTTTAAAAACATTCAAAACCGGTTTGGTCACCCTGAACTCAGATTTAAACACTAAACTTGCAACGTCCATAACTTTCTCCACAAAATTCCGTTTTCCACAAAGTTGATATCAATCAAAAGCTCTTGAAACTATCTTTTATTTGCAACAAACCACAACCCAATCCAAAATTTGAGGAGAATATTATGGATGTCTAAAGTTCATCAAAATTTGGTTTTAACCACTTTCAACAAAACCTCTTTTTCTCCAACTTAAGTTTCTTACCATTTAAAACTTGCATTGTAAAACCATATCAACTCAATTCATCAACAACCATTACCAATATAAGCTTTAATCAACTCAACCAACCTAGAACATCAAAATTATCCACTTTTACCTCATACATCAATAACTTTTCCTTTGTTCACATCAATTCTTCACCTATACCAATTCTCATCATATATTTATCAACCTTCCATCAACATATACTAATTAAATGCCATTAACATAAGTCAATTCTTCATACATGTTAATCCATCAACTTGACATAACAACCATTTATTAACAATCACCAACCATAATTCATCAATATCAACTTCAATATAACCCATTATAAGCAAGTCCAAAAGCATGAAATTAATAACATCAATACCTCAAAATTCCAATCTATGTTCATCAACAATTTACTCCAACAACATTACAAACTACTCATTAAATGTAATTAACAGTTCAACTTATCCTATGGTTCCTCTAACCTAAGTTTTCACAACACCGTAAATATTAAACGTGCGAAACTTAAACCATACCTTGGCCGATCACTTAGTTCACCCAAGGCAGCCTCACAACTCAAAATTACAGCCCCTCCAAATTCAAACAAACAGCCCCAAACCAAGCTTGATCACCAACAAGCCTCCAACAAGCATCAACATTCACATACACACTACCTAAACCACAATTAACACATCCAAACATAACAACTCAATACCCAAATTCCTAAATTCATAAATTTTATTAGGGTTTGAGATCTCTTACCTTTACCCACTGATCCTTGGGCAATACCCACAAGAAATCAAGTCTAGTGGACCCCTAAAACATAAAAATCATAAAGGAATTGAGTTTCTCAAACCTTAAACTCGAAATTCATATACCAGCAGAAATGGGGCTAGGAAAAACCGATTCACTTACTGTTTTGTTTGGATAGAATTGAAGAGCTCGACGAGCCCGACGCGTGGCCGCAAACGGTGCGGCGATCGGAGCCCGGATGAGGAAGTTATGGTAGTTGGAAGGAATGGTGAGGGTTTGTGAATCTCCTCTCCCTCCCTTGCTGTAATGGCGTCGCAGCAGCTTATGAGGAAGAAAAAAGCTGCTGCCTCATTTAAGTGTTTGGGTCCGGTTGAACCCACGGACCCGGTTTGGGCCCCGGTTCAACCGGTTTGGCCTTTCCGGTCTGTTTTGGGCCAAATTTTCGAAATTGGTATCAAAATTTTTGTTTCGACGAGCTCTATCCTATTTTGATATTAGTTTTGTATTTTTAGCTTTCCTAATTAAAATTCAATTTATTAACTAATAATTTACCGATTTTTACGGGGTTTACATCCTACCCACCTAATTAGGAATTTTGTCCTCAAAATTCAAAGTTAGTTACCTAAAAAGAGGTGTGGGTAGTCCTTTCGCATCTCTGATTCAAGCTCCCAGGTATGTTCTTCAACACCAGCCCGACTCCAAGCTGCTTTCACCAAAGAAACTTCCTTACCGCGTAAACGCTTGATACTTGTATCGTCAATCCTAACCGGAGTTACTGGGAGCGTCAGGTCTTCTCTCACTTGGACTGATTCCGGTTCTAGGACATGACTAGGATCAAAAGTGTATTTACGAAGCTGTTATACATGAAACACATCATGCAGGTTCGAAAGATATGGTGGTAACGCGATCCTATACGCCACTGGTCCAACTCTCTTCAGGATTTCAAACGGCCCAATGTAACGGGGATTTAACTTCTTGGTTTTGATGGATCTCCCTATTCCAGTGGTTGGAGTAACCTTTAAGAAGACGTGCTCTCCTTCCTCAAATTCTAGAGGCTTCCGTCTTCGGTCTGCATAGCTCTTCTGACGGCTTTGAGCTTCAAGCATTCGACTCCGGATTCTCTTTATTTGCTCAGTGGTTTCACTTATCATTTCAGGTCCTATCAAGCTCTTTTCTCCTGCTTCGTACCAACATAATGGAGACTGGCATTTTCTCCATACAAAGTCTCATATGGAGCCATTCCAATACTTGCATGATAGCTATTGTTATAAGCGAATTCTACCAGAGGCATATATCGATCCCAGCTCGCCGGTTGATCCAAAACACAAGCTCTTAACATGTCTTCCAAGGTTTGTATTGTTCTTTCTGATTGGCCATCCATCTGAGGATGATAGGCAGTGCTTAGGCTTAATTGAGTGCCAAAAGCTCGCTGAAAAGCACCCCAGAACCGTGATGTAAAGCGAGGATCTCTATCCGATACAATGGTGGAAGGTACGCCATGTAACCTCACAATCTCCTTTATGTATAAGCGCGCTAACTCCTCCATAGTGCAGCTTATCCGAATAGGCAGAAAATGAGCTGACTTGATTAGTCGGTCTATGACTACCCAAATGGCATCACAACCTGTCCGAGTTCTTGGTAAGCCCAATACAAAATCCATAGCAATGCTTTCCCATTTCCACTGTGGAATCTCCAAAGGTTGAAGGGTTCCTGCTGGCTTTTGGTGTTCAATCTTAACTTTCTGACAAGTTAGGCATTTAGAAACATGTAACGCCACATCATTTTTCATTCCTGGCCACCAGAACATCGTCTTTAAGTCTTGGTACATCTTAGTGCTTCCAGGATGAATGGAGAACCCGCTCTTATGAGCTTCCTCCAATATGTTATGTCGCAAATCCCCGACATCTGGCACAATTATCCGGACCTTGAACCTCCACAACCCATCTCTATCTTCTGACACTCTCCATTGCTTGCCTTTCTTAATCGCCGGCAAAATCTTATACAATTCTTGGTCATTCTGATGAGCCTTTATCAGTTCAGCCTTGAAGTCGCTTGAGATCTGTAATTGGCTTAGGCATAAAGTCCCAAACTCCTCTCTGATTCCCAGTTTCAATCCTTGGAAGGATCTCAACAACTCTTCCTCTCTTAGCATCATCCAAGCAGCACATAGAGATTTCCTACTCAAGGCATCCGCCACTACATTCGCCTTTCCCGGATGATAGTTTAGCTCGAAGTCATAATCTTTCAGAAGTTCCATCCACCTCCTCTGACGCATATTCAATTCTTTTTGTTCAAACAGGTACTTCAGACTCTTATGGTCCGAGAAGACTTGAAATTTCACTCTATAGAGATAATGCCTCCAAATCTTCAAGGCAAAGACAACGGCTGCAAGTTCCAAATCATGAGTCGGATAGTTTCTTTCATGAGGTCTTAACTGACGTGAGGCATAAGCTACAACCTTATGATGCTGCATCAACACACATCCTAAACCTTTCAAGGACGCATCACAGTACACCTCGAATGGTTCTCTCGGCTCAGGCAACACTAATACAGGGGCGGTAGTCAATATCTGCTTTAAGGCAAGGAAAGTCTCCTTACACTCGGGAGTCCACACGAAAGGAACATCCTTCCTGGTCAGCTTCGTTAAAGGTAAAGCGAGCTGTGAAAATCCTTTAATGAACCTTCGATAATAACCCGCCAAGCCTAAGAAACTCCTGATTTCCGTCACCGAAGTTGGCCGCTCCCAATTCATCACCGCCTCAACCTTAGCGGGATCCACTGCTATTCCTTGTTTACTTACCACATGACCAAGAAATTTCACCTCAGACTTCCAGAACTCACACTTGGATAGCTTGGCATACAACTTCCTATCCTTCAGAATTTGTAGCACTGTTCGCAAGTGTTCAGCATGCTCATCCTCAGTCTTAGAATAGATAAGAATGTCGTCAATAAACACAACAACAAACTTATCCAGATATGGATGGAAAATTCTGTTCATGTAATCCATGAATATCGCCGGAGCGTTAGTTACTCCGAAAGACATAACGGTATATTCATAGTGACCATAGCGCGTTCTGAAGGCAGTTTTGGGAATGTCCTCATCTCTGACCCTTATCTGGTGGTATCCGGATCGTAGATCAATTTTAGAGAACACACTGGCTCCCTGTAATTGGTCCATCAAGTCATCAATCATTGGCAACGGATATTTATTCTTCACTGTAACTTTATTTAGCTGCCTATAGTCAACACATAAGCGCATGCTTCCATCTTTCTTTTTCACCAGTAATACTGGCGCACCCCACGGGGATACACTTGGTCGGATAAAATTTTTACCCAACAGATCCTCCAGTTGAGACTTCAATTCGGCCATTTCTAGAGGCGACATCCTGTAAGGAGCACTCGAAATTGGTCCGGCCCCAGGTACTAAATCAATAGCAAACTCAACTTCCCGTTTCGGTGGAAATTCATCAATATCATCAGGGAACACCTCCGGAAACTCACACACAACTGGGATTTGTTCCAAATCTTGATCATCACCCGAAACACCCGCAGCTAGCAACAATATCCCCTGACATTCAGCCCCAGAACAGTTCACCATCATGGAATTCAAGTAGTAGTTATTCACTACAACCGGCCCTTCAGTGTCTTCAGGCATGAAATACACTGTTTTCGCCGAGCAATCTAATAGAACGTGGTTCTTGGATAACCAGTCCAATCCCAGAATGAGATCAAGACCAGTCATCGGCAAACAAATTAAGTTATGCACGAAATCACGCCCTTGTACTCGAAAAGGAACTTGGGGGCACCCTAACCTAGTCATCATAGCCTCATGGGTAGCATTGTATACCTTTAAATCATACCCCAGTACTACTATTTTCAATCCTAGCTCATCAGCCTTCTCAAATGCAATAAAAGTATGTGAAGCTCCAGAATCAAACAAAGCATTCAAAGTTTTTACCCGCCATCTCACATTTACCTCGGATCAATGCCTCTGACCCCTCAGCGCCTATAGAAGAAGTAGTGTATACCCTTCCTGGTTGCAGCACCCTGCCTGTCTCATATCTCTTCTTCTCGGGGCAACTACTAGCCAAGTGTCCCGGCTGCCCACAGGAGTAACAGACTCCAGTCCCAAACCTACATTGTCCTGAATGATACTTTCCACATCTGTGGCAACTCATATCCTGCTGTGGCTGCTTACCCTGTCTCCTTCCCTGATTAGCATTGGTATTAGGCCTCCTGGAGTTGCCTTGCCCCTGATTATTCTGAGGAACAAAGCTACCACGCTTGAACTGTCTGCCTCTGGGTGCAAAATTTCTCCCTGTGGTCCTCTGGAATGGCATCCTCAGACCCCCTTTTTCTGCTGCAGCCCTTCTAACACAATCCTCTGCCACCCTGCTCCTATTTACCAACTCAGAAAACACCCGAATCTGCATAGGCGCCACAAAGCTCTGAATGTCACTCCTAAGGCCTCCTTCATACTTTATGCATTTCCACTCAGCAAAGTCCTCAGGAGCTCCCTGACAGATGCGTGAGAAGCGGCACAATTCCTCAAACTTACTGGTATACTCAGTGATGGTCATCTGTCCCTGTTTAAGCTGAAGCAGTTCGAGTTCTCTGGCATTTCTAACTGAAGTGGGGAAATATTTTTTATAGAATTCATCTCGGAACAACTCCCAAGATATCACAATCCCATCAGGTTGCAGAATGCGCCTCATGCCCTGCCACCAGTGCTGAGCTTCACCATGCAACTGATAGGTCCCAAACTCAACCCACTGCTCATCAGGAACCTGCTGAGCCTGTAACGCCCGCTCAATGGCCTGTATCCAGTTATCGGCATCGGTAGGATTCGAGGTCCCTCTGAAAGTTGGAGGGTGAACCTTCAGGAAGGAATGCAGTGACATAGGACCATTCTCACCATTATTGCCATTATTTCCAGTATTAATTTGATTTCTCAGGGCTTCAGCTGTTGCTTGCATTGCTGCTGCCATATTGCCTAATGCAGCCATGAAGTCTATAGGGTTAGGAGTATTTCCTGATGCTTCAGGCATAGCATTGCCTATTCGGCCTCTACCTCGCCCGCGTCCGCGTCCGCGAGTAGACATCTGGTCCCTATACACACCAAACAAGTGATATCAAGTTGATCAGTCTCAATATCTCAAGTTCAGTGCTTTAAGTCCCAAATGCATGCTCATGAACGTTTATGCCACATATATCAATTAGATATCCTAATAGCACATAAACATATACACAGAGAATGCACAAAAGTACAATCAGTCCGTCCTCAGGCTCTATAGGAACGAACTGCTCTGATACCATAATGTAACACCCTACTACACAGTGTTTTATGCTTAAGTCATAGAACAGAGGTAGTGTGGTATTACAGACCTTTAATAGTAAGGATATACATATAATACTGAAAGAAATAATATACTAGGAGCCTTGAAACAGAGCGAGATAAAGAAAAGCCAAGAAACAACATAAATAGCCCCTGACTCAGCCTGCAAAGCTAAAGTTGGCCGGAGGATACATATATACATATAAACATACATAAGTGTCTTCAAAATATACCAACATACCAAAGTAAACTCCTATCTCTTCCTCAACCTCTAAGAGGAGCATCGTACATAAGTTACTTGGAGAGTAAGCTACACATATATATACATATATACAAATAGAAACCAAAATACACCCAAGGACTACTTCGCTTTCCAGAATCCAGACACCTAGCGAGGAGCCTCTCGACCTGCATCTGAAAAACAACAATACAATATGGAATGAGAACCGGAGGTTCTCAGCATGGTAAAAGTGCCACGCATATAAGAAATACGGTCCTGAGAATGCCATAGAAAATCCTAGAACTCCGTTATTCAATTATCCAACTTAAGTACTAAACAGAAGCCATAAACAGGGGTAGGTATTCTAAATCTGCCTAACTTACTCAAGTTCAAGCTTAACCTAACACCAAACCATTTCCTCCATTTCCTCCATCCTTTCAACATTCAGAATGCAACAGAAACAAGCAACCAAACAAGTTCACGCACAAGTAATGATCAAATAGTACAAATAGCAAGTATAACAAATAGCAGGTAATATATATCAATTAGGCATACCTAATAGCAAGTATAACAGATAGCAGGTGATATATATCAATTAGGCAAACCCAGGAAATGCATAGCAATCAAAACAATGCATATGATGCATGTCTGTCCTATGGCTGATGGGGCCCATCTGTCGGTTATCCAGCCAACCCGACAAGTCCGAAAACCTTAGACTGTCCCCCGTCGCGCATCCCCAAGAGTCTATGCATAGAGTTCACATTCAATCATCATATAATCACTCAATGGGGGCTATCCATACCCGGGAATTTATACGTGCCCGGTAACCCTTACGACGTAGGGTCAACAGAGTATCGAGATTCAACCTGGAACACGTGGTGGCGAGCCACAGTTCTTACCCAGGGAAACTCGTATCTCAGATATCATTATTCATAAGCCATGGCAATTATCATCAATACATCATCAAGTATCAAACCTTAACATTAAACTTCATTAACATCCTTATTTTCTTCATAAAAGCCACTATTTACAACTTTCTTCACCTTCAAGTTATCTTATTTTCCTAGCTTCTTTTACCTACTAGACCTAGAACCATGCTTTAAGCCTTAAAAGGAAGAAAATGGAGGTTTAGAAGTGGAAAATTTGTTTAAAAACATTCAAAACCGGTTTGGTCACCCTGAACTCAGATTTAAACACTAAACTTGCAACGTCCATAACTTTCTCCACAAAATTCCGTTTTCCACAAAGTTGATATCAATCAAAAGCTCTTGAAACTATCTTTTATTTGCAACAAACCACAACCCAATCCAAAATTTGAGGAGAATATTATGGATGTCTAAAGTTCATCAAAATTTGGTTTTAACCACTTTCAACAAAACCTCTTTTTCTCCAACTTAAGTTTCTTACCATTTAAAACTTGCATTGTAAAACCATATCAACTCAATTCATCAACAACCATTACCAATATAAGCTTTAATCAACTCAACCAACCTAGAACATCAAAATTATCCACTTTTACCTCATACATCAATAACTTTTCCTTTGTTCACATCAATTCTTCACCTATACCAGTTCTCATCATATATTTATCAACCTTCCATCAACATATACTAATTAAATGCCATTAACATAAGTCAATTCTTCATACATGTTAATCCATCAACTTGACATAACAACCATTTATTAACAATCACCAACCATAATTCATCAATATCAATTTCAATATAACCCATTATAAGCAAGTCCAAAAGCATGAAATTAATAACATCAATACCTCAAAATTCCAATCTATGTTCATCAACAATTTACTCCAACAACATTACAAACTACTCATTAAATGCAATTAACAGTTCAACTTATCCTATGGTTCCTCTAACCTAAGTTTTCACAACACCGTAAATATTAAACGTGCGAAACTTAAACCATACCTTGGCCGATCACTTAGTTCACCCAAGGCAGCCTCAAAACTCAAAATTACAGCCCCTCCAAATTCAAACAAACAGCCCCAAACCAAGCTTGATCACCAACAAGCCTCCAACAAGCATCAACATTCACATACACACTACCTAAACCACAATTGACACATCCAAACATAACAACTCAATACCCAAATTCCTAAATTCATAAATTTTATTAGGGTTTGAGATCTCTTACCTTTACCCACTGATCCTTGGGCAATACCCACAAGAAATCAAGTCTAGTGGACCCCTAAAACATAAAAATCATAAAGGAATTGAGTTTCTCAAACCTTAAACTCGAAATTCATATACCAGCAGAAATGGGACTAGGAAAAACCGATTCACTTACTGTTTTGTTTGGATAGAATTGAAGAGCTTGACGAGCCCGACGCGTGGCCGAAAAGGTGCGGCGATCGGAGCCCGGATGAGGAAGTTATGGTAGTTGGAAGGAATGGTGAGGGTTTGTGAATCTCCTCTCCCTCCCTTGCTGTAATGGCGTCGCAGCAGCTTATGAGGAAGAAAAAAGCTGCTGCCTCATTTAAGTGTTTGGGTCCGGTTGAACCCACGGGCCCGGTTTGGGCCCCGGTTCAACCGGTTTGGCCTTTCCGGTCTGTCCAGGTTCGGTCCTTCCGGTCCGATTTTAGGCAAAATTTTCGAAAATGGTATCAAAATTCTCGTTTTGATGAGCTCTATCCTATTTTGATATTAGTTTTGTATTTTTAGCTTTCCTAATTAAAATTCAATTTATTAACTAATAATTTACCGATTTTTATGGGGTTTACAGTGTTTGCTAGTTGTATTTCTCTATGATTGTGCTGGTTGACTTATTCTGCCTTGCTTGTGAGTTCCATTGGGCCTCTTGTGCTTCTAGTTTATGTATTAAAGTGATTAAGAGCGAATGAGGTTTATTTTAAGTTCTAAAATTTTAAAGAAATCAATTAATTGTCTAAAGTAAAATTACAAAATAATTTCAAAGGCTGGATAAAAATATAGTTTCATTAAGTAAAGTCAATTATTCGCATTTTG
>NC_029773.3:13439044-13499183 GCF_000817695.3 Arachis duranensis | reverse complement strand
ATAATTCCAATAATTAAAAAATAAGAAAGAATTATATAATTTAATTTAAATAAATTCTATTATAAATAAATTATGATTTAATTTAAATTCTTTATTTTTAGAAAATAATCTATCGAGCATGATTAAATTGATTTTATGAATACTTTAAGTTTAAGTCAATTAATATTTTTGTATAATTTTTATTATAATTAGTTATTTTATAATTTGAAATTAATCTTCCGGTGATAGAAAAATAATGAAAAGTTATATCATTTAATTTGAATAATTAATATTGAGTTTAAACTATATTTTATAAAAATGTGATTAATATGTTCATTTTATATTTTAAATTAAAAATAATTAATTGAATTTAGTAATATGTTGATAAACAATGTTCTTAAATATTTTTAACGGAGTACATTTACTTTTAAAATTATCCTACCCTTTAATTTTATCAAAATATTTATTCATATCTGTCCATATTTTTTTATAAAATCCCTAATTTCTAATCCTAAATCTCAAAAATTCCCAAATTAAAAATCAAAAACCCTAACCCTAATTTTTCCCTTTTTCCAGCCTCTGAACGCAACGCCCAACCCCTTTCTTCCTAAACCTAACACACATAGTTGAAAAACTGGACCGGACCAATCAATTCAACTAGAAAATCGATAAACCGAACTTTGTATCGGTTTGGTTTAGTATACTAACTGCTTAAAAAAATGAACTGGTCAAAACTGGTACGCTCTTCTCATATGAAGACCAAGTTGATAATTACTGCACTAGTTTGTGTTTTGGTATCTTTCATGCTTTTTATAGTATATATTTTAATATTTTTTAACTAATACATAAATATATATACATGGAAATACTTAATTCAATATCTTTTAAATTAATTATTTTTTAATTGAAGTACAAATTAATTAAATTTAAAACTATTATAGTAGTATGAACTAATTATATGTTTATATTTATATTAGTTATTTATAGAATTTGACTTAATTATTTTTAAAATGTTAATAAAAATATGTTTTTAAAATTTTATTTTTAAATTTTTGATTATTTTATATTTTTTATTTACGTAAAAGCAATTTTATTAGTTAGACTAATAATTTATGGATTGACCTAATAAATCAGTAAGTTAACTGTGATCACCAACACGGTCAGATCTAAAAGAAAAGAGAGAGAGAGAAAGGAAAAACGGAGAACCTACGCTGTCAAAATAAAAAACACAGAGAGAAAGGGAAAACGGAGAAGAGAAGGAGGGAGGAGTTCGCCGCCGTGGAGTGAGGTCACGTCGCTGTCAGATCTGAAGCCGCTGAGGAGCCGAACGCCGTCGAAGCTGCACCGTCGCGTCACCGTTGCTGTGACTCCGCCGAACCCGTCACACCCAGCCGTGTCTTGTTTGCCGTCGTGCCATCCACCCACGCCGAGAAGGAAGAGAGAAACAGAGGAGAGTGGCGTCGCGCCTGCTGCGAGCTCGCCGCCGAGGCCATCGTCGTCCTCATCATGACCTGTCACCATCGCTGGAGCCAGCCGCCTTCGTCGCCGTTCATCCTTGTCGTCGCCGTCGCCGCCGTTGAGTAGATCGCGAGGAAGAGGAGTTCTCGTCACTGTTGTGCACCCAGTCATCGCTGCTGCTTCCAATCCTGCCGTTGATGCTGCCGCCACTGCCACAACCACCCTTGAGCTGCTGCGCTGCTGTTGACCTGTTGAACCACCACCCGAGCTACTGTTGGCTTGCCGCTGCTGTTTGTTGAGTTCAAGATCGCTGCTGCTGTTCTTGCTCTGTTCTGCCTCTGCTTCTAGTTTCGTAGTTGCTGGAGCCTTTGCCGCCGGGAACCAACGCTGGAGCTGTTGTATTAGGTGACTTTCGTGAGTTCGACTTTGAGGTAGGGGATTTATTTCAAAATTAACAGTTTTAACTTATGAATGCCAATGAAGTTTAGTGAGTAATTGCAAATAATTCATAAATATGATTAATTGATAGGAATAAACTTGATTTGTGGTTGTGAAATTTGGATTAAGTTTGGTATTGAGATGATTTTCTAGTATTTCAATTAATTTATTGATTTTAGGTTGTGGCTGTGAATGTCATTGGGTGTTCTTGTTGTGAGTGATTGATTACTTGACAAGATTAATTTTGGATTGAGGCTGTGACTGAAATTGGTTTTCTGATTTTGATGGAATTGTTGAGAAATCTGGTTTTTGGAGATTATGCTGAGTTGGTTGAGTTGTGACTGTATTCTGATTATTGAGAATAAGTGCTTGCCGTTGATTTTATTTATCTGATATAACGGAATGGCTGTGAAACTGACGTGCGATTGGTTGGAATTGGTTTTGATGGTTGTTAATGTTGATTCGTGATTAATTAGAATTAAGTTTGAGAACTATTAAAAGATTGAAATTTGATTACTGAATTATTTTCTTGAAATCTGACTTCTTTTAAAATAAAATAGTAACTTTGCTAATAGATAAATGACTTTAAAATAACTAGAATTATGAAGGCTGATTTTTGGAATACTCATTGATTAAGTTTAATTTTGAAAGGATTCTATGATATGTGGAAATTAGTTATGAATTGATGAGAAGGGAGTTGGATTGATGGATTATGTGGAAATTGCAGAGTATGGTTAAATTATTAATTATTATGAATTGTGAATTTTTGAATGATTGAGCATCTTCTGTTTGATAATTGTTGAGAAAAGGACTGGTGATTTGTTAAGAAAGAGGGAACCCGTAAGGGTGGCTAAATCCGAGTTTTAGGGGAGGTGCTGGCGAAATTTTATAAAATCTTAAGGCTTTGTGGAAATTATTTAAAAAGATTTGAATTTGGAAAATTATATTATTTGAGTTTTACTTAGATAAGAAAAGAATTATACTATTTTGAATTTGGATTACCAAGAAAAGGTTTATGTTTCAAGTTTGAATTATTTAAGGAAGGAATTATGTTGAGTTTGATTTAATATGAAAAGGGTTATGTTTTGGAAAGTATTTAGTAAAATTAAAATAAATGGGTCTCTTGAATCCTTTGAAAGAGAATTAAATTGAAAAAAATAGTTTTAAAGTTTGTTGAGTTGAGATGTTGCAAAAGTGACAGCCATAAAGTTTATGTAGTCTGATTGAACAGAGAAAGAAAGAGAAAAGAGGAATGAGAGAAAGAGAATGAGAACAAAGAGTTGAGTCTTGTGATATGATCATTTATTGTATGTTCACCTGCTGCTTTTCCGTTAACCCTAGAGGTCCTGTAGGCCAAAGTTCACCTACAGAGTGTTGTTATTCCCGTAGGCCGAAGTTCACCTACAGTAAATATCAATTGTGTATCTCAGGGTGTTGCTCCTGTAGGCTGAAGTTCACCTACAGAGAGTTGTCCTGTAAGCCGAAGTTCACTTACAGGGGCGCCATTTCTGTAAGCCGAAGTTCACTTACAGGAGTGCCATTTCTGTAGGTCGAAGTTCACCTACAAAAAGTTGTTGTGTTGTGTTTAGACTATTCTTGCAAGCCGAAGTTCACTTACAGGAGTGCCATTTCTGTAGGCCGAAGTTCACCTACAGAAATAAAGCCATATCTAGGACTAGTTCCTAGGTAATGTCGGGCTGCAGGGTGTAAATCGACACATGAACTCATGGCCTGCTTAGGACAGACATGCATCATATTGTTTGTGCACTTGTATTTGGTTGTGTGTGCTTGTATTACTTCCCTGTGATTGTGTTGTGTCTTGTTGTGACTTGCTTGTATGTTGAACTGAATTTCTTGTTTGTACTATTAGGTTGTGAATGTATTAACGTGACTAAGAATTGATGTTTTGATTGAGAATTAATTATGTGGCTGAGAGATGGTTAATGTGACTAGTTTTATATTTAAAATTTGTTTTGAGTTTAGAGATTTTGAAAGAGGTAATTAATTAGCTAAAGTAAAACCAAGAGTATTTTCAAAAAGGTTTGATAAAAATATAGTTTCCTTGAGTATGTTAATTATTTGCATTTTATTTCATTACTTTTACAGCATTCCCATTTCCTACTGAGAACGTGTGGTTTGTTTTTACCCCAAAATTTCCAGAAATAGGTTAGTAACGCCTTACTTTTGGTACAATCATGACGTACTGGAAGTTGGGTCGTTACAAGGTGTTTTGAAGAAATGATTACTATACAGAATTGTGTCCTAATACAGCTTTGAACACTATTTTGGAAGATGCACAAAGTGTTTTGTATGGCTCACTTTATTGTGTTATTTACAGCAATATTACAAATATCTAATTTTGTAACTTTTACTAATGCCATACACTATGCAGCTTGAAAATTAGGTTTACTGATTAATCTGGCATCATATCAAGTACAATCTACAGTTGCTTTTTCTATAGTAGTTATTTCTCTGATGGTCTCTCTTCTGCCACAGGTTCAATATTGTTGGTCAGTGGGCAGTGACAACAAGTATAGATTTTTCACTAGCACAACTGATTCAGGTTATTGTTCTCCTTAGTATGGGTGACCAAAATGGTGGTGGATATCAAGCATTTAAATATGTAGTTATTGCTAACCATGGTGAATTTCAATACTGGTTTGGATTAAAAATGGTGGAAAAAATTGGATTTGGTAAAAAAACTTGGTTTTGAATATATGTAAAACTTATTTTAAATTGGATTTGATATAAAGCTGCAGATAATTGGATAATTGGAGATTTTGTGTAAATATCAGAAAAATAGACACTTGTTAGTTGTTCCTGAACTATAGCTAAGTTAGACACTTGTTAGTTGTTATGGAACTACAGGTCAATTGCTTCATCATTTTCATGATACTTTAACTGTTTTTCATATTTTAAAATTTGGAATTTCTATACTTGCACAGATAGGGCTCATGAATGTTAAGAATTACTTACTGGTGGTGTGTTGTTATCTGATGGGCACTTCCTGAATGTACAGACAAATTCAAAGAACTGGACATAGTTATAGATGAAAAGTGGAATTAATTATAGCTTCAGAGGGAGGCCTATTTCCCTAGCTCTGGCTGCTTGTTTTCTTTTTACCATATTACTTTGGACATGGGAGAGTAATCCAATAGCTGCGACTTTAAGGTCAGCTCAAGAATGGTACCTCATGCCTTCAGGTTGGTATTCTGTTGTCTTGCCAGATAAACCAAGTGATATTGATAGTTTATTTTATCTCTTGTCTTGTGCCTTGAAGTGGATATATGTACATTCCTGCAAGAATGGCTGAAATAGTTTAGGATTCTGATATGATTACTAGACTTTGAGAACACCTAGTTGTTGATGTTAATACATTCTTATAATCATTACTTATTCTTGAATATAGAATCATTATGTAATGTGCAATTTTTTTATCTTTTCCTACTACTCAGCGGTGTAGATATCCATATGAAGTAATAATTGTCTTTGCCTCTCTTTGTGAGGCTTAAAGATTTTCCATAATAAACAATGAACCCTGTTAATTACATTTTTTGTGTGGATTTCTGTAAAGCAATGGTGATCAAATAACAGATTCACATTTGCTATGCTCAAAGTTGTACCTCTTGTACGATCTTGTTGCTCACTGTTTTATTGACTACTAATGGGTATTTGATTCTTGTTGGTTGTGTAACCGTTTTCACGTTGTTTGTATTTTTCAATTACCATTTTTCTTAGCTTGCTAAGTTTGATTATTAACTGTTGATTTTTATTATTTTTACCCTTTATAAATAATATCTACTCAGAATTTCCTACAGAAGTCCGAATTGATTCAACAGGAACTCAAAAGCTGGAAGAAAGTGAGGGAAAATCCTCAACTCCAATCACGAAAAATGGAACCATCCCAAATGCAAATACTGTGGATTCAGAAGCTGTAGGATCTTTTCCTGCAAAATCTCTAGAAATTCAATACAATCAAGATGTTAGATCTCCCAGCAGTGAAGGTACATTCTTTTAGTTATATTCTTAGATTTGTTACAACGAAGTTTAAGCTAATGCACTAGTAAATTAGCTAATATTCTGCATATTTTGTATGTGTGTGTGTTTTAAATCACGGTTGGCATTTGCTTGTATTTTCATTCATCAATGAAGTTTACTGGCTGGATTTTAGCATTACTTGGATTTGTCCTTTTCAGATTGTAATTATGCCAAGGGCAGGTGGGTTGCAGAGAGTAGGAGACCACTTTATTCTGGATTTGGCTGTAAGCAGTGGTTATCCTCCATGTGGTCATGTAGGATGACACAACGGCCAGATTTCTCATATGAGGGCTACCGCTGGCAGCCAGTAAATTGTGATATGCCAGAATTTGACAGCTCTTCCTTCTTGAGAAAGTAGGTATAATCCTTTCTTTTTCTTTCAACAAATTGTTAATTAACACATCTTTTTTAACAAGATTAACATGCGATTTTGATTTACTCTTTTTTTCTGGAATTTTCTGGATCTGAAATGGTGATGAAAGTTTTCTGGCTGGTTTGCCTGCTTGATTTTCTCAACTGTTGTGCTGTTAACATAAATAACATTGTATCGTACTAATTTTACAACTAAATCTTGTGTTTGTTAATTTGTACTTACTATATCTTGTTAACTTAGAATTTCTACTCCTTGTAATTAATGTGTATACTTGTTTGCAAGTAGTCTATAACGTTAATGTGGGAATCTAGGATGAAGGACAAAACGATTGCATTCATAGGAGATTCGCTGGGCCGGCAACAATTTCAATCTCTGATGTGTATGGTCACTGGTGGACAAGAAAACCCTGAGGTTCAAAATGTTGCATGGGAATATGGTCTAGTAAAACCCCGTGGGGCTATTCGTCCTGATGGCTGGGCTTACAGGTTTCCGAAGACCAATACCACAATCTTATATTACTGGTCAGCTAGCTTATGTGATCTGGTTCCCCTTAATGTCTTGGACAAACTTTCCGAGGTTGCCATGCACTTGGATCGGCCACCAGCTTTCATGAGACGATTCCTTGATCGCTTTGATGTTTTGGTTCTTAATACAGGACACCATTGGAACCGGGGGAAACTTACTGCAAACAGGTGGGTAATGCATGTTGATGGAAAGCCCAATGAAGACAAAAGGATTGCAGAGATTCCCAATGCCAAAAACTTGACAATCCACAATGTTGTCAGATGGCTTGATTCGCAACTTGTCTCACACCCTCGACTCAAAGCTTTCTTCAGGACTATATCACCAAGGCATTTCTACAACGGGGATTGGAACACTGGTGGCAGTTGCGATAACACTATCCCGTTTACTAATGGCAGTGAGGTCACACAAGAGGGATCTATGGATCAAACTATTGAGAGTGCACTAAAGGGAACCAAGATCAAGATACTGGATATAACAGCCCTTTCACAATTGAGGGATGAGGCTCACATGTCACGCTACACTGCTAGAGGAATTCAAAACACAAGTGACTGTTTGCATTGGTGTTTACCTGGTATTCCGGATACCTGGAATGAACTCCTTGTTGCTCAGATATAGGTTCTGGCACAGTTTAGTTGCATCTTCCACTCTTATAACCTGTCAAAAAAGTGAAGAACAAAAGAAAATACATAGGCTGACATGTGTTAGTAAGATGTTTGGCCTTGGGGAATCAAATCTGTCAATTCTTTATGGTCTAGGGAGACCAGTTTTGTTTTCAGTCAAATGTATTTTATGTATTATTACGTTGGCACTGAATAAGAATATGGGAGTTAATATAGTTTCATTTTGTCCCATATCTGTGCCAAAAAACTAGAATTATGCTTTTAACAGAGGATACTAAGCAGCAGAACTAAAACCAGGCACGAGCTAAGTACCTATTGAATAACGCAGGAAATAGAAATATTGGGTAACCAAATTTTCTGGTTACTAAATTTAATAAAGTCTTATGTGTTATGTGTTCTTTTTCTCGCATTTTTTTCCTTTTTTTTAGGGGTGAGCATGGGTAGCGGGTATTCGATTATCTGTCCAAACCCGAATCGAACTAGTTAAATTGGTTCTGGAACCAACGGGTAATTGGGTTCAACCCGAACCAAATCGATGGTTTTTGTTAGTGATTGGTTCGGGTATTGGTTCTGAGAGTGCGGAACCCGAATCAACTCGTGAACCTAATCATAGACTAATTAAATAAAAAAAATAAAAAAATATATATGACTTTTTCATTAGACAAAGATTATTCACTATTAATATATTTGGATTTTAATGAGTTTAATTTTTAATGTATTTGGTATTTAACATGTTTGGATTATTTCTATTGATGTTACATGTTTATTGTACTTGTTGAATTTTTAAAATAAAAATTTGATTTTTTTTTATGAATTTCAAAGTCATCGGGTACCCAATTACCCAAACCAAACCAATCCGTTCTTAATCGGTTTGGTTTGGTTCGGATACATGTACAAAAAAACATAAATCCGAACCAATCATATTTTGATCGGTTCAGTTCTAATTTTACCATGAATCCGAACCAAACCGACCCGTTCTTCTCCCTCTTCTTTTTGAGTTTTTGTGCGGTTTTTTCCCTTTTTCTTTTATATCTTGTTTTTTTTTTTGGTTCTATATTTCTCTTTCCTTCCTTTCCTAAGTTTTTTCCTTATTCTTCTTTGTTTTTTCTTTCATTATTTTTTTTACATTTTTTAAAATTTTATGTAAAAGAAGAATAAAGAGTAAAGTATCATTTTTGTCCTCAACGTCTGGGATAAGTTCTAAAGTTGTCCCTAACGTTTAAATCGTCCTATTTAAGTCCCTAACGTTTCAAAATTGACTCAATGTTGTCTTGCCGTTAGAAATTTGTTAACAGAATTGACGACAAGACAAAATTGAGACGATTTTGAAACATTAGAGACTTAAATAGGACGAAAACGTAAGGAAAACGATACATAGAAATAAATTTTAATTTTATCCTTCAATAATATCAATCTTTTATGATACATAGTTATTCAATTATTTTTTAATCATATCTAAGCAAATTACACTTAATCACATTACTTTCATTCTAAATAATTTTTTTTTTATAATTTTACTCTTAAAGATTTTTACTCATCGTGAAATGTTTGTAAAATGATTAGAATCACATTACTTTATTGTATATGTATCATTTTTTTTCACAAGTTTATGTATTAGTCATTCTACAAACGTTTTATGATGAATAAAATTCTTTAAGAGTAAAATTATAAAAAAATAAATTTATTTAGAATAAAAATAATGTGGTTAAGTATAATTTACTTAGATGTGATTAAAAAATAATTGAATAACTATGTACGGTAAAAAATTGATATTATTTTTTAGGATAACGTTAAAATTTATTTCTATGTATCGTTTTTGTCTCCAATGTTTTCGTCTTATTTAAGTCCCTAATGTTTCAAAATCGTCTCAATTTTGTCTCGCCGTCAATTCTGTTAACAGATTCTTAATGACAGGACAACATTGAGTCAATTTTGAAACGTTAGGGGTTTAATAGGACGATTTAAACGTTAGAGATAACTTTTGAACTTACCCCAAAATATTGAGAATAAAAATGATACTTTATGAATAAAAGAGAAACCAAACAAAAAAATTGAAGAAAAAATGCACAAAAAAAGAAGAAATTTCTTTAGCCAAAATACATAAATTTTGTGATGTTAAACATAAGAAACTTTTTTACGATAAACAAATTATATGACGAACAAAAATTTTCTGACGATAAATACATAAATCTTTTAATGGTAAAACACAAATCTTTTAAGAGAAGTGCAACTCTAGTTTTTGCACTAACGCAGGTTTTTCTTAAAATAATATTTTAAAGCGATTAGTTTTATTTTAACGAGTCGATTTCGAATCCTAAAGTAAAATAAATGGTAATATAATTTTATTATTATGTTATTTATTTATTTTACTTACTCTAATTATAATAAAGCTCAAATAATAATATTAATATTATTATTAAGTCCGACTTTTATTGATATAAAAAATTATGAGTATTTCTTGATGAGTTTAAAGTTACTAAAGTTTCATCAAATATCTTTTAATTTCTAAATTACTAATGTCATTTATATTAGTAACTCATATGTATTTAATCTTATTATTATTATTATTGTTGACCGAAAGAAGAAAAAAGGAAGAAAAGAAACATGGACTCACATTCAACAATAGCACTTCATGTTACACAACCTTAATCATCATCATATGTTATCACCGAGCATATAAGAAAGAAAAAGAAAGAGACTTATCATGGAACCATATGTCATTAGGCGATGACACTTAATCCTTTTTCATTGCCAAATCATACCCCCACTAAAAGCCAATTACCTTCTCCTATTCTTCATGCATTCATAACTGAATTGCATGAAAAAAAAAGAAGAAAGAAACCAAAAGCACTCATTGAAGAACCGTGACCCCGTTAACTTTCCTTCTCGATTTTCTGTGATCTGTAACTCCAATAAAAAATCTAATCCGATAAAAGTATTTATATCTTCTTTTTTTTACGTGTTGGCGTTACTTTTGATCGGTGAAAGTCGACGGAGACGTAACTCCCTACCCTTTGAAATTGACCAACTGGAGTTCTAGGAGGCATGGACAATTCTGGACGTTTTTTTCTTTGGCAATTCGGTCAGAAAGCTTCTCCGGAGCTTCAAGTATTTTAATTTCGTACGAAGGTAGAGTTTGGATGAATTTTCACCGACTAAATGATATTTGATAAGTGAACTGATGTTTAGATTGAGTGTTATTGAAATTTGATTGCATTTTATGTTGAATTTTGTTGATAAATTGATATTTTGATGAGGTTGTGTTTCAGTCAGCTCAAAAATAGATAAAATTTTAAGTTAATGTTTTGATAACAAATAAAATAGGATTTCGGTCTCGGTGGAGGACAAGAAATTAGTTTGAAAATTTTATTTTGAAGGGTGTAGTTTTATTTTTATAAAAAGACTAAGGTTAGGTTTATAATTATATCAAGTTTTTCGGGTATTTTGGACACTAAATAAAGAACAGGGGTAAAGTGGATATTTTATTTGGAATTAGGATTATTTTTATAAATATAAAAAAATACGTAAGGGTTCAGATATAATTTTGTAATATTGAGGTTAGAAATAGAATATTAAAAAGTTTGTGATCTAGAAAAGAATTAGTAAAAGTCTTAGAAATAAGGTTTTATAAACTAAGTTTTAAAAGAAAAATATAAATGTTATTTTGAGTTTTTATTCAAAATTACTTTTTATATTAAAATAAATTATTTTCTTTATCAAAGATAATTTATATTGTGGAATGATACAAAAGAAAAGAAAAAGAACGAAAAGTAAAGGAAAGAAAGATAATTAAAGGGATCTCTGCTGCAGGAGAGCAAAGGACAAAGATAAAGAAAAAGTTTTAAAAGACTGTCTGTCACAGGAGAGCAGATGTGGCATTGTTGGGCCTTAGTGCCAAATATAAAGTGGAGACGCCCACACACTGAGAACTGTTTTTCAGATGTACGCTTATTGATTTGGAAAGTCACACTGTATGTGGTCTAGCCGTACGACTTATAAGCACACTGTATGCATCTAAAAAGCTATATCTGGGACTCGTGTCCGGGTAATGTCAGGAGCGGGTAGGCAACCGACACATGAGCTCATTACCTGCACTAGGGATAGACATGCATCATGATTGATTGAGCATATCTTCTATGAATTTTGTTTTTTGTGATTGTGTATGTGTTGTGTTTGTTTTCTCTTTATGTTCTTTAGTTATTGTGTTTGATGCGTGATTCGGTTGTTGCTGCTGACTGGGTATAGTATTAAAATAGACTTAATTAACCACCCCGACCCTACTAAGAACTCCTCAGTTCTTACCCCTGCTCTTTCCCCTTCAGATGGAAACAGGAACTCTAGTTACGATTACCCCTATATATATACGAGGACCCAGCAAAGGATACGAAGGTGATAGAGAACTCGTCTTTTGGCTGCAATGATCGATCAGAGACAGTAAGAGTTGGTAGCGTATTTTGGGTGGCGCCTACAGTGTAGCTTAGATATTTTGGTTTAGTCTCTCACTTTGGATAGATCCACCGAAAGATTAGGAGCTGTAAATACTGGTTAGGTTAGTTTCGGGTGCCAGCTTAGGGGTTTCCTATATGGACCAGGGGCCGGAGTGTTAACTATGTATATAATAGCAAGATATGAAGAATTGTACGCTAACTCATGCGATATATGGTAGTACCTTTATATGTATGTATGATCTATGCTATATGTTATGTTGATATGTGATATTGGCCTTGTGTATGTTTTATTTGATTTCTTATTATGGTTTGTGTATGTTTAATTAGCTGTCCTCGCAAATCCTATTATAAAATAAAAGTTTTTCTCCAAAAATTCGATTTGCGTGCTAATACGAGTACATGCTTAATAATAAATATTTAGTTAGCTATTAGGTGAACAAGTTGGTGACACTTGATTTTCAGTATGATCATGACGTACTAGAAATTGGGTCGTTACAAGAAGTATAAGAGGCAAATACATAAATTTTCTGATAACAAATACTAAAATTTTGTTATGATAAACAAATACATTTATGAAACTAAACACAAACTTTTGAAGAAAAACATAGGAAGAGATACAAAAATTTTATAATAATAAACACAGAAATTCAAATTACATTTTTGAGTTGCTCACATTGTATTTATATTATTCAACTAAATTTATTTATCTTTTAACTAAAATTTTGTATTTTTTTTTGTGTTATTCAATTAAAAAAATATGTACAATTCAGCTCACATTTCTATATTATTCAACTAAGACTTATGTGTTTTTTGACTAAAATTTTGTCATTTATTTGTGTTATTTAAGTAAAAAATCTACACAGTTCAGGAATGAACAGTAGTTGTACTATAATGTAATGAATACATTTTGTTTGTGTAATATTTTGACAGAAGTGAATAAAGTTGTGTTAGTTGTATTTTTTATATTCCACATCAATATAATTCCCTTACATAGCTTAGTATTAAATTAAGAGGAATGACTTAGATATCACAAAAACAAGCCAAAAAGTGCTTTAATTATCCCCAAAGGCACTCACAAACAAGCATGCTATGCATATCAAACAAATAACCTAAATAGCATGAAAGAAAAATGATCCAGAGTGTGCAACGAAGCAGAAAAAGTCCATCCCTTAGGCTCATGAAGACGAACTGCTCTGATACCACTAAATGTAATACCCTGTTACCCTAAGTCTTACCTCTAGCCGTAAAGCAAAGAATAACAATGTACCACGACAGTCCTAAAGCTGATAATATATAATATATATCCAAGAGTTTATATAACTAGAAGCCCGATGAAAGAGTAAAGCTCAAAGTCGCGTAAAGCGGAAATATAAAAGGTGAATCGTTCACACGATAGCTAAACGTGTAAGCACGAACAGAACAAGACATAATACATATAAACCTTGTTGATAGCTTCAGGATACACAAGGCAATAATTAAATTAACAATATATATATATATATAAGTATGAAATACCAAAAAGAGAACTAGTCATAGCCTGCGGAGTTTAGGCCGTTAGTCAAACTGAAATACAAAAGAGTTTTTGAAGTTTAAAACAGCTTATACAACTTATCTCTCAAATCAAGCTTCTAAGGCCATAAAGTCTAAAATAGAAAGGTGAGAGAAAGTACTACAGCAAAATAATCAAAAATGCCGAAAAGATAACAAAAGATCCTCCGCTCTGTCACCATCCCACAACTCACCGAGGTGGGTTACGACCTGCATCTGAAAAACAACAACAGCATATGGTATGAGAACCGGAGGTTCTCAGTATGGTAACAGTGCCCAATATGTAAGATGTAAGATGTAATCTTAGAACTTCACAACGATATAGATATCCAAGCTTAGCAAAAATAAATAACTTAAACCATAAACAATATACATGGTTATCTAAACTTAGGGAATTTCTAACTAAAACTAGTCACTGCTGTCCCACAGCCTTTACCAACCTACCCTCCCTGCGATTCCATCGCCACCGCCTACCTAGCCTCCTCAGCACCAAACAATCACAGATAATGTAAGAAAGTAAAACACAGGTAGTATTCATATATAACAAGTAATTCAAGAAGCAAGTAGGTATATTATACAATTAGGCAAACAAGCATATAAGAGATGCATATGATGAATGTCTGTCCTATTGGCTCGTGATATCACTTGTTGGTCTGTAAATGCCAACCCGACACATCCTTCTAGATGTAGCCTTCCTGCCACGCCCAGAGATATAGGTTCTGCACACTCATGCAGCAGAAAACATACTGCCACCCCCGGAGATATAGGTTCCGCACACTCATGTAGCAAGGAAGGAAACAACAACAACTATCTCATCATAAATCATTTCAAATATATAGTATTGGACACACTCTTGCAACAGAAAAACTACCACGCCGGATATATAAGCTCCGCACACTCATGCAGCAGAAAACATTCTGCCACGCCAGAGATATAGGCTCTGCACACTCCCATATAACTCAATAATTTCATCATTCATTTCCAAGTCCTCATCTCATCATAACCATCACCATTTTCCAACTTCTCAAAAATCTCTTCAACCATATACTTCACAACTCAACACTCACCACTCAAACTAGAAATTACACAAACCATCCAAACCTAGGTCACCGGCTTTAAACTCATAACTAAAAATACCCTCTTTATTCCTTTATTATTTTCCCCTTTATTCAAGATCCTAAAACTGGCAAAAAGGTGTTAAACAAGTATTACAGAAGTTTGCAAGCTTGCCGGAAAGGTAAAACGGTTAAAAACACAGTTTTTATTGAAAAACAGGGCAGTGTGCGTACGCATAGGGTTGTGCGTACGCACGCCCAGAAGAGTTTTCCCAGCTTGTGCGTGCACACAATGTTGTGCATACGCACAACTTTTAAAATTTGCAGGGTATGTGTGCGCACTAGAGTGTGCTAGTGCTTCCAACAGTAGGCATATCCACTACAAGAAATTACCAGAATATCGACCAATTTAGCGACTGATTTTCCTTAAAAATTGGTCTTAAAAATCGGTTGCTAAACCCTTAGTGACCGATTTAGCGACCAATTTTTGAACAAGGCCACCAGACCTTCACCAAAGAGTATTGGTCACTAAGTCGGTCGCTAACATAATCGGTCGCTAAATAGTGACCAAATTTCTGGTCGCTAAATCGGTCGCTGGGTAAATCGGTCACTAAATGGCGACCAACTTTTCAGTCGGTAAATCAATCGCCATGAAATCGGTTGCTAAACAAGTATATAATGACCAAAATAAAATCCCAAGATACAAGGATCTCCGCTAAAAGGAAGTCTCCAGCATGCCTCAGCAAGGAGCCTCACGTCCTGCATCTGAAAACCACAAAATCCGTATGGGTGAGAACCGGAGGTTCTCAGCATGGTAACAGTGTCCAAATATCTAACATGTAATGTCTTGGAAAAGCCGAAGGCAATCCTAGAACTTCCAGACTATAATCAAATCGTATAAACAATGCTAAACCATGAGAAATGTAAATAGGCAACTAACTTAAGGATTGTCAGACTAACTAGATATCCCCTTTCCAAATCTAGCAAACCTCCCAACCGCCAACAATGATCCAATATGCAAGCACAATTATATCAAGCAAAGAAATGCACAAGTAGAAAGCAAGTAAGGCAATTAGGCAATTAGCAAGTAATGATGCAATCAATTAGGCATTCCAATCAATTCACATATAATGCATATGATGCATGCCTGTCCTAGTGGCTGATGAGTCTCATCTATCAGTTATAAAGCCAACCCGACAAGTCCTGGTAGCTAACCATTGGACTATCCCTTTGTCGTGCATCCCCAACTCGAGTTATACTCAACATAAATCATAATTTCATATATATCCAACACCCTTACTGGTGTATATTTACGGGGTGAGCTCATCCGAAACTTTCACAGTGTCTAGCCACACGTACGACATAGGGTCAGCAGAGTATCGAGTCTTCACCTGGAGCACGTGGTGGCTAGCCATTGTTTTCGCCCAGGGAAACTCGTATCTCAGATAGGTGGAGTGCAACAATCATTATATCCATAATTCACTGAAGCATATATGCATATAAATCACAGCCATAACTTAACATTCATCTCAGCCAACCGGCTTACAAATCATGATCCGTAATCAGCCATAATCATCATTTCACACAGCCATTCGGCTCACATCATGCCCAGCCATTCGGCTCACATCATATATAGCACTCCACCATCCTCCTCTACAACTCATATCATCATCATTCACCATACTCATTATAACTTCTCCTTTTCCAAATCCTACAAATTACCCTCTCCCCTAGCTTACTCTCATTCACTAGGCATTCTATATCAATTCAAGATTTAAGGGATGAAATTGGGGGTTTATAAGCGTGAAATAACATCTCGGAAGGTTACAAGCTTGTTGGGAATGCGAAGAGCTTGAAAACAAAAGCTTTAGAAGAGAATTGGGTCGCGTGCGTACGCACAGGGGTGTGCGTGCGCACGCCCAGTAATAATTTTAGAAGTGTGTGTACACACAGTAAGCAAAATCTTCAGGGTTGAGTGCGTGCACAAGGTGTGCTAGTGCCACCAATAGCATGCCATTCCCAACGTGTGCGTACGCACAGCTCGAAATCCTTCGTTGGTTGTGTGTACGCACAGGGCATGCTAGTGCTCTCAGCAACAGCCCCATTCCCGCGTGTGCGTACGCACAAGGCTGTGCGTGCGCACAGGTCCAAATTCTCGCGGGGTGTTGCATGCGCATACAAACCAGAAATCACAAATTCTGCAGAAGTTGCAGAATTCAGATTTTTGGCCCGAACTTCCAACAATCATATCTCCTTCTTCAAAAATTAGATTTCCACCAAATTTAAACCATTTTAAAGCTTGTGAAATCATCTTTCTTTTGATAAAAAAATCATCAAATTCCAAAAATAATAGCTCAAGATATGATCCGTTGAAATTCGTCAAAATTCTATTTTTACCAAAACTCATAAACTCCCAAATCTCAAAGCATACACTTCCAAATCAATTCAAACTCAACCATCCCAACATCAATCATTTCCAAACATCAAATTAACAAGTCTCACGTCATAATCCATATTTCCCATCTCAATTCAATAATCATCTTTCCCTTTTTCAATTTCTAAAACAAACAATCAATTTCATCAATCACCACATATATTCACATATCAATATCATACTCCAAAACATGCTCATCAACAAGAGCTACAACCTTTTCATTAATCAAACATATCAATCCATACCACGTACAACCCCACATGCTTTGCCAACAATTATTATTACTCACAATCATTCATCCACTATCCATTAAATTCATACATAACAACACAACTTATTTCATCCATCAACCACATTAATAGCTCAAAAATATTATCCTAGGGCCACTAGCCTACGTTTTCGCAACCACATTATATTTTAGACACAGAAAACCGAAACCATACTTTGGCCGATTCTCGTTCCACCCAGAACACTCTCAAATTCAACTTCCAAGGTTTCCAAACTCCACCAATAGATTTTCCAAACTTGGGGCTCCACACCAAAGCTTCCAAAACCACCAATTAAGCTCCAATACATATATATTTAATGCCTAAGCCATAATATCATATCAAAACACAATAACTCAATACCCAAAACCTCAAATTCAATATTCTCACTAGGGTTTGAGATCTCTTACCTTATCCAAGGATCAAGGGAGCAAGAACAAGCCTTCCCTTCAAGTTAATTTGATCCTATAACACAAAGGAGCTCAAAATCTCAATATTTTTGCCCATAAAACTCCAAACTAAGGACTGGAAATCGAAGGAGAAAACGTGGCTTACCTCAAAATTAATTATGAGTTTTGTAGAGCTCGACATCGCGGTCGTGTGACCGTAAACGGTGCGTCAATCGGAGCTCCGAATCAAAAGTTGTGATCAATTGAAGTTGGAACAAGGGTTTATGTTTCCTCCCCCTTTCCCCTTTCTAATTTTCAGCGTGAGTGTGTTCTTGAGGGAGAGAGAGAGCTGAGCTCTCTCATTAATTGAGAGCTTGGCTGGGCCCTTGGCCTAACTTGGGTTCGGTTGGTCCGGTTTGGCCCGTTCGGCCTAATCTTGGGCCGATTTCTTTAAAATTGGTGTCGAAATTCTTGTTTTGAATTTCTCTATCACATTAAACCATAAAAATCTCATTTCTTCTTTCTTAGAATATATTTTAATTTATGGGTTAATTATCCACTAATTAACCAGATTTTACACATTTTATATTATAGACTATGAAATTATCAAGGCTTATATTTTTCTTTGAAGGTATGTAAGATGTAATATTTCTATATCGAAGAACAAAGAGGCAATATGGACTTCCCAAATCAAACAAAATATTCTATGTAATCATCGGTTTAATTTCCTTAAAGAGGCTCTAAGCTATTAATCTTCATGAAGATTATTTAACGTTCAGAAATTTGTTTTATCCTATTTCAAAGGATAAAAGGTATTATATTATCAATTACATGATTTATTTCTCAAACAATAATAGTAATAAAACCAATCATCTATCATGTGCTGGTTAATCAACTTATAACGTAACCTTCAGCAACCTAACATCACATGCACCATCGTGTACCACTTGAAAAGATATCAATGAATAATGAATACCTAAAAGAATAGATTAGTGGGGAATCTGAGCAATTTAACAGTCCAATAAGCCATTTTGTCCAGAAATGTTACCGGCGCACTAAACAGCAACAAGTAATCTCTAATCACACTAAACGTGAAATCAATAAAGATAGCAGAGCATAATCCCTAATTACAAAAACAGGAACAAGTAATCAATTATTTTAGCAGCAGTAAGAAAATTTCAACAAAAATTTCAAAAATTAAAAAAGAGCAGCAGCACAAAATCAATTATTTGATTTCCATTAATCCATTCACAACTTCACATTCAAAAATCAGCAAACAGAGCATAAAAAGAAGAGAAAAACCGAAGAAGTGAAAACAGTACCACTAACCTTCGACGGAGACACGGACGGCAACCGGCGACACAGCAGCGAGCTGCTCCAAGCCTCGAACAGAAAAGCCAGGAAGATGAGCTTAGTGTGACAGAGCTTGCGATGAGCTTGAGGCAGCGGCGAGCTTGAGGAGCCGGCGACGAGCTTGAGGGAGACTGGGAGAGAGTGGCGAGAGAAGAGAGAGCTGATATGGGTTTTGGTTCTAGGTTAGGGCACCACGCAGGGGAGTAAATGAGGGAGAGAACGACACCGTTTTCCTCTAAAAAAGTGATGGGGTTTTTTAATTTATTTTGAAATCTAGTTTATTCCTATTATTTAAAACAATGACCGATTTAGCAACTAATTAATTTGTAGCTTTTGATTTTTAGTTGGTCTCAAATTCGGTCGCTAATAGCGACCAATTTAGTGACCAACTGCTCTAATACTAAGATTTTATAGTTGGTCGCTAAAATGAGTCGCTATATTAATCCTTAGCAACAGATTTAGTGACCGCTACCTTAGCGACCGAATTAACGACCAACTATTTTATCAACATATTTTTAAATCGGTTGCTAATTCGGTTGCAAAATTATAAAATAGCAACCAATTTAGCGACCGAATGCTTTAAAACCAACATTTTATAGTTGGTCGCTAAATCGGTCGCTATCTTAACACTTAGAAACCGATTTAGCAACTAATTTCTTAGCGACTGATTTAGTGACCAACCACCATTAAACTTATTTTTATATTGGTCGCAAAATCGGTCGCTAAATTAAAAATAGCAACCGATTTAACCACCAACATACTCTAAAAGCTTGTTTTTTGTTTTGGTTGCTAATTCGGTCGCTAAGTTAAAAAAATAGCGACCGATTTTAGCGACTGACTAGATTGGCTTTGTTATTGGTAGCTAAATCGGTCACTAATTTTTATTTTAACGACCAATTTAGCGACCAAGAGTGGGTGGTCACTAAATTGGTCGCTAATTAAAATTTAGCGACCGATATTTTTTAAATCCTAGAAAAGTTTGATTGGTCACAAAATCGGTCGCTAATAGTGACCGATTTTGTTAGTCGCTAAAATCGGTCGCTATTTTGAAACTTTCTTGTAGTGATCCCTATGTGTGCATGCGCACCAGAATGTGCGTACGCACATTTTTGAAAATAACAGGGTATGCGTGCGCATAAGGGTGTGCATACACAAGTAAAAATGTGACCTCTGTTCAGAGCACACGCACAACAGTGTGCGTGCGCACACAAACCAGAACTCACAATTTTCTGCAACATAAAAATTAGATTTATGGCACCAACTTCTAACGATCATATCTTTATCTACAAAATCTATACCATTTTAAAGCTTTTTGAATTATCTTTAATTGGATATAAAATTCATTCGATTTCAAAAACTGTAGCTAAAGATATGATCCGTCAAAGTTTACCAAAAATCCATTTTTCAAATTTCACAAGGTTCTCTATTTTCCCAAAACTCAAAACCAAACCAAACATTTACAACCATAATTCATTACCAAAAACACTACCACACATTTACCATTATTCTTCAATCATATCCCAAACATTTCTACACCTAATCACTATTTCTCTTCCAACTTTTTCCACCACAAATCCAACACATATCACTACCAAAATACCCAAATCGCTTCCATTCCTCAATTTCTTCACTAATCCCAACTACAATAACATTATTCCATATACAAGCTATATACCCGATTATCATCATTCATCATCAAATCATATAATCATCATTATTATTATTTGAATTCATTCCACACAACACCACCATTATATTTATCAATTCTCATCAACTACACCAATCATCAATTTCCTCAACAACATCATAATCTCACTCCAATACATACAACTCATAAAATCTTCATCACAATTCACATGCCTCATACATAATCCAACCCACCATCAATACTCATCAACACCAATAGTTCCCAACAATCATTATCAACTACACTAATAAAAAACAACCAACAATTACCATCAATTCAATCATATCCTAAGGTCCACTAGCCTAAGTTTCCAGAAACATCACATATTACATAAAGGAAACTGAAACCATACCTTGGTCGATTCCCAATATGCTCAAACACCAAACTTGATTCCAACAAGCTTCCATCAAGCTCCAAACCACCAAAGCCAAACCAAAAGCCACAACCAACTCCAAAAACAAGCTTCATACATACAACATAACTATGCATTAATAACTAAAGCTCACACCACACTAAATCACAAGGATGTAGAGGTTCTTTATCTTATCTAACAGTGATTGGGGCAAAGCTCGACAATTACCCGCTACTAGAGATTACCTAAACAACCAAAACCACAAAAATCTACTAAAAAACTATAACAAAAAACGCACAGAAGCTAGGATAGGAAACTGGGGCTTAAATTTTGATTTTTTATCAGTAAAGCCTAGATAGAAATGAAGAGCTCAACAAGAGTTTCGCATGGCCGCAAACGGCTCGTCAATCGGAGGTCTGTAGCTCAAGTTATGAGCAAAAGAGTGAGAAAGTGAATAGTAACTTCTCCTCTCAGCGCCTCCCTTCTTACTTGAGGGTGAAAATAAGCTGAATTGCTCATTAATAGAGTATATATATGTTGGGTCATGGGCACGATTTGGGTCCGGTCCAACCCGTTAGCATTTTTGGTTCGTTTGGCCCACTTTGGACAAAAACCTTTAAGATTAGTGCCCGGTTTTCGATTCTAAATTATTTTTGTCCTTCCAAAACAATAAATTCAATTTTCAAAATCTTATTTTCTTAAAACACGGTACCGGACAGACTAGAGCCAGTACTGCTGGCTTAAGCACCGGTACGCATTTTTATAAAAATTTTCCGCAAAAGATATATTTTCAAACTCAAAAAAATTCATTGAAATCAAATTTCACCTTTATATTTTAAAAAGAATATTTTTACATTTTTGAACCTATTTTGGGCAATTAAATTATTATTTTATTAAAGCATTCATTCCGGTTCTTACAAATAATAAGAATTAACTTATTTTGTTTTGATTTTTATTAAAGAATTATATCTTGAGTTCGTTTTATCACGAAAAGAATTATATTTTGGGTTTGATTAAAGAACCACATTTTGAGAAGTTTTAGTGAATTTAAAGTATTTAAATTTGATTGGTAAAGAGAGATAATTTTTGAGTCTTTCGGAAGTTAGTAAACTTGCGAATGAGTATAATTTGATTACTTTTAATAAAAGGGTTATGTTTTAAAAAATATTTAGTGAATTCAAAATAAATGATTTTCTTGAGTCTTTTGAAAGAGATTTAAACTGAAAATGGTTTTGAAGTTTGTCAGAAAAATTTTGATTGAGTAAATATGAGTTTATGAAAAAGAACGGGTTTAGAGTGACATTGTTTTGAAAGTTTCAGAAAATGTTATAAAAATTGGTTTTGGTTTTAAAGGAAATTGATTTGAGAAAAAGTGATTCTTGGCATGCTCTGATCTGAATGTATATTGCTATTGAAGTAATTAGGCAAGTTGAGATTGAGGATTCTCTCTCTTGCTGCGATAGACAAGTTGAGATTCAGGATTTCTTCATTTGTTGCGGTGATAAACTACAATTTTATGGTTTATTTTGTATTAAATTTTGTGGATTTCATCAACCATTCCTACACTTATTCACTAAAATAACATGATTTTATGAATTCTTCCTAAATTGTGCTTAGGATTGAAAACACGTTTTTTAGGCCCTTAATTTGCTAATTTTAATTCACTTTAATTCAATTCGATGTCTTGATGTGTTTGATGAAGTGATTTCAGGTTTCCAAGACAAGTATGGATTGAAGGAGTGAGGAGAAAGTATGCAAAAGTAAAGAATTCATGAAGAAATAAAGTTTGGAGTGTTGTATGATCATGCGTACGCACAATTGCAAATGTTACAGCCATGCGTATACACAAACATTGATGCGTACGTATGATTATATTTTTCACAACCATGCGTATGCATGGTCAGGCATGCGTACGCACGAATGCAATCACGTGACTCATTAATGAGAAGACGGTGGGGGCGATTTCTGGACCTGCCAAAGCCCAATCTAACTCATTTCTAAAGCTATTTGAAGCCAAATTCAAGAAGGATGAAGGATGAGCAATTAGGTTTAGATAGAAACATGTTTTAGGTTGTACTCTAGAGAGAGAAGCTCTCTCTTCTCTCTAGAATTATGTTAGATTAGATTAAATTTTATTTTAGATATATGTTTTGATCTTGCTTTAATTTAGTTTTCCATGCAATTTCTTGTTATTACATCTTTACTCTCTTAATTTTACTTGTTATTTCCTTTATTTTGTCACTTTTATGTTCATGCACTATTGTTAGATTTTGATTTTCTTTAATGAAATTTCATGTTGTTATGTTTATTGATGTTTAATTGAGTTACCATTATTGTTATCTTGCATCGAGTAGTGTTAGATTTTATTATCATTGCAATTTTACCATACTTTGTTTTATACCTTCCAAGTGTTTGATAAAATGCTTGGTTGAATTTTAGAGTAGATTTTTACACTCTTGCCTTGAGATTGAGGACTTAGGTGCCTTGATGTCATTGATGTCCAGTGTCATTGGTGATTTAGGGTTGTTAGTTAGTTTTATGACCAATTTTGTCCAATTGACTTAACATTCCGATGTTAGAGGAAAACTAAGTGGAATTAACCCTTTGTAATTACCATGTTGTAATCAATGATACAAGATGGGAAATCTTGACTCTTGATCCTTGCCATTAGTGTCTTTTAGCATTTATAGTTCCTTAGTTGTTAGCTCTATTTTTTTGCAATTTACATTTCTCATTCATAATTCAAAACCCCAAAAATACCTTATAACCAATAATATGCACACTTTCCTGCAATTCCTTGAGAGACGACCTGAGGTTTAAATACTCCCAGTTTTTATTAGTTTACATTGTGAAAAATAAATTAAACTTTGATTGAGGGTTATTTGTTAGTTTGGATCTATACTTTAATGGAATTATTTTGTGAAAATTTTTAATCGACGATTTCCCTCCGTCATACGGTGGACAAGGTTAAGGTTGAGGATTCCCTTTCTCGTCGCACCGGAGAGTTGGATACAAAGTTGAGGATTCCCTTAAGTTCCATTCTATATTATTAATTAAATTTTTGGTTATGTTTGATTATGTTGGTGAAGACAGTGGCTTTGTCCCACTCACGTAAACGCAAGTTGAGATTGAGGATTCTCTCTCTTGTTGTGATAGACAAGCTGAGATTAATGATTCCCTCTGTTATTGCAGTGGGTAAGTAGGATTGAGGATTTTCTCTCTTGTTACATCGGAAAATTGAATAGAGAAGGTTGATGATTTACTTCGATTCAATTTCTGGTTGTGGTATGAATGGGTCAGGTTAATGATTCCCTACCATTACATCACAGTCTTTCTCTAAATGGGAGGTTGAGGATTCCCTCCTGGGAGGTTGAGGATTCCCTCTTGGAAGGTTGAGGACTACCTTCGTGTTAAGAGACGATATCTGGGTTAGCTATTGGATGTGTCGGGTTCTGGCAGTATAACTAATACGTAAGCTCATCGCCAGTAGGACAGGTATGCATTATATACATCTATGTGACATTGTTTGGGTGTGCATTGATGAGCGGATATTTTATACTCTTTTTGATACTATTTTCTCAGTGTTTTTAGTACATTTTATTAAGTTTTATTATGTTTTAGTAGGTTTTAGTGCAAAATTTACATTTTGGATGCTAATTTGAGCTTTTGTGTTTTTTTATAATTTTAGGTGATTTTTGGGTGAATTTGGCAAGTTTTGGCAAAGTCTGATTCAGAGGCAAAGAAAGGAGTTTAGATGATGTCAGATCCTGACCTCCATTCATTCAAACGAGCATTTTTAGAGCTACAGAGGTCAAATTGATGCGCTCTCAACAGAGTTAGAAAGCTAACTTCTAGGGCTTTCCAGCAATATATAATGATCTATACTTTTCTTTGGAAATGACTGCCCAAAACGGGCGTTGAACGCCAAACTTACCCCCTTGCTGGAGTTCAACGCCCAAGAAGGACCAACCCTCCAAGTTGGGCGTTCAACGCCAGCCAGAGAGCACAAGGGCGCGAGTTCACCCCCTAATGGGCGTTCAACGCCCATCCTCAAAGTTGGACGCCAAGCCTTCAGCCCAAACACTCACCAAGTAGGCCCAAAAGTGGGTTTTAGCACTCATTAGCTTAGTTTCGCATATCTTTATACTTTTAATTTTAAATTAACATCTTTTAGGGTAAGCATATCCTATTTAAAGAGAAGAACACTTAGGAATTAGGCATGCCTCCCAGGAGGGGAGAAGCACAGACACTTAAGTTTTCTCTGTAAATTATGAGCAGCTAAACCTCCTAGGTTAAGGATAGGAGCTCTGCTCATTCCCATAGATTAATGTTATTACTGTTCTACTTTAATATATGTTTGATTCTATTCTATGATGTATTTTTGTTCTTCATCTTTATGAATCTGGGGTGGAATGAAAGTATGACCCCTTATTCTACATGAGCTCTTCACGAATCATGACCCGGATAGTATTGAGCTACAGCTTGAGAGTACATCACAGGTTCCAAGAGAGTACCTGGGCTAAATGGGGTGTGTGACATAAAACCTCGTTAGTTATGGGTAACTGAGGTCTCTTTGGCGTCAAGGCTAGAATACTGAGCATCATTCTCCAATCCGGAAGATCCGACCTTGTCTGTGGCATTTTGAGTAGGATCACCAGAGATTGAATTGCGTGAGCTTCACCCTCGTCCACTACCGCTGGCTTAATCACTTACAGCCTTGCCATTGAATGAATCACTCATTGTTAAAGCAATCAGTAAGATATATTAATCCGGAAGAATAAGCATCTCCGAAGCCTTAACTGATTCCCTGTCATTATTTCTACATCTTTTCATTATTGTTTTATTTATGCGCCTATAACACAACAATCAACTTTCTATTCGCCTGACTAAGATCTGCAGGATAGCCACTGCTTGCTCAATCTGACAATCCTCGTGGGATCGACCATCACTCACCTGAGGTTTTACTTGGACGACCCAGTGCACTTGCCGGTTCAGTTGCGCGAGTTCTAATTTTGCGCACCAAATTTTTGGCGCTGTTGCTGGGGATTGTTCGAGATTTACAAACTAACGATTGTCTTGTTCCTTAGATCAGGTACTTTTTACTGTTTTCTTTTAATTTTGTTTCTTATTTTCTTTTTCACAAAAAAAAATTTCAAAATCTTTTTCTGTTTGTTTGAGTCTTGTGTCAAGTCTTAAGTTTGGTGTATCTTTGGTTTTTATTTCTTTTCTTGGTTTTTCGAAAATTGTTCTTGATTGTTCTTCCTTGTGCTCGAAATTTTTCTTGGTTTGATTTCAAAATCTTTAAGTTTGGTGTCCGTTTAGTGTTTGTCTTTTTAATTTTTCAACCTTAAAATTTCAAATTTCAGATTTTCTTGTTATCTTATTTTAATTTAATTTTAAATTTTAAGTTTGGTGTCTTATTAGTTGTCTTTTTTTTTAATTCTTTATCTTATCTTTTCTTTTCTTTCTTTGAATTTTAGAATTTTGTGATCTTATCTTGTTTTAAAATTAAAAATTTTAAATTCAGTTTTCAAATTCAATTTTTCAAACTTCAAAGTTTAAAATTCAAATTTTAAAGTTTAGTAATCTGTTCGTTTTCATTATCATTTTCTCTTTCTAGGACATCTCACTGGGAGCCTCTATACTCTGACATAGAGGCCCCCACCTTCCCTTTGCTTTGCTTCTTGTTTGAATATGCAGGAGCAGAAAGCATTTACTATGGATCCAATTGAGAGTGCACAACCAAGAAGAAATTTGGGGTCTTATACAGCCTCCACTCTAGACTTCTATGGAAGAAGCATTTGTATAACCCCTATTCAAGTAGCAAACTTTGAGCTCAACCCACATCTCATTACTCTAGTGTAGTAAAACTGCCAATTCCAGGGACTCCCACAAGAAGAGCTCATAGAATTCCTTGCAGACTTCCTGCGGATTTCTGACACAGTACAAGCCGAAGGAGTAGACCAGGATGTTTATAGGCTACTGCTTTTTCCATTTGCTGTAAAAGGCCAAGCAAGGAGGTGGTTGGATACTCAACCCAAATCAAGCTTGAAAACATGGAATAAATTGGTGGACAAGTTTTTGAATCAATACTTTTCCCCAAAGAAGCTGACCCAGCTAAGGCTGGACATTCAAGGCTTCAAACAAGGAGATAATCAATCCCTTCATGATGCTTGGGTGAGGTACAGTATAATGCTCAGAAAATGCCCCACGGAAATATTTTTAGAATGGGTTAAGCTGGACATTTTCTATTTTGGGATCTCAGACTTGGACAAGATGTCCCTAGATAACTTTGCTGGTGGTTCAATACACATGAAAAAGACAATTGAAGAAGCTAATGAACTTATTGAGACAGTCACTAGTAATCAGCATCTATACTCATCTGGTGAGACTTCAATCAAAGGAGAGGTCAAGACAGTGTCCACTGAATCAGACCCTCTGAAACAAAGTGAATCATTAACCCAGCAACTACACTCCCTCACACAATAGTTGCTAAGTTTGCAAGAAGTGTTGCAAGAAACCTGTGCCTCCATCAAGAAAATAGAGGCACGGTTGAACCAGGATGAACAGCATTTGTCTGAACAGATAATAGAAGAATACCAAGCTATCCAATTAAGCAGTGGCAAAACTCTGAGCACCCAGCATCGGAACAATAAGAAGCAGGGGGAAGAGGAAACGACAGAGAATGAACAAGCAGTAATCCAGGGCACTGTTAGGGGCATTGAACGCCCAGAAGGGGTGGCAGTGGCGTCCAACGCCCAGAAGAAGGCAATGCTGGCGTTCAATGCCAAGAAGGACTGGTGCAGAATTTCTAACCACAAACTAACCGACAAGTACACCGGGTCGTACCAAGTAATACCTCAGGTGAGTGAAGGTCGATCCCACGAGGATTGATGGATCAAGCAATAATAATTGAGTGATTGGCTTAGTCAGACAAGCAGAAAAGAGTGTTGAGAGTTTAAAAAGCATTAAATATTAAATTCAGAGTTTGAAGACAGACAGGTGAATAGGTTGGGAATAAAATATGAAGAAAGCAGTTAAGGCTTCAGAGTTATCTATTTTTTCGGATTAATTTTTCTTATTAATTTATTTTAATCATGCAAGATTTAATTTATGGCAAACTATATGTGACTAGACCCTAATTCCTTAGACCTTTCTAGTCTCCTCTAATTCTCATCAACTGGCAATTCCTTGGTAAATTGATTCCAATTAGAGGCTGAAGTTTAATTCTAGTTATTATGCCACAAAAACTCTAATTACCCAAATATAAAAGGATTATATGTCACGTATCCCGTTAAATCCAGATAATTATAAGTTTAGGAGAAATTATTTTCAAGCTGTTGTTCAAGTAAAGAGCTTTTCCAAGTTATACAAAAACTCAATTAGAAAGAGGGTCATACTTCCGTTCCACCCAATTTCATAAGATAAATAACGAAAACAATTCTTAAATTATAAATCATTGCATGAATTGAAATAGAAAAACAATAAAATCAATCCATACAAATAGACAGAGCTCCTAACCTTAATAATGGAGGTTTAGTTGCTCATGGTTCAGAGAGAAAATAGGGATTCAGGTAAACTGTAAATTGGGCTGAGGTAGAATGAAAAGTTAACTAATTCGAATAATGTTGGGATCGAATAATATGGGACTATCCCTAGAAGAAAAGTTTCTTCTTTTTATATCTAATCCTAATTAATTCAAAATCTAAATTCTAAAATTAAAATAATATCTTTTCCTAAAATAAGATTTAAATTTGAATCAGAATTAATTAAATAATCAGCAAGTCTTCAATTGATGGATGGGGACCACTTCCTTTGTAGGGTCCACGCCTAACCTGGGAAGTAACGGGAAGTGTTCCCCTGAGTCCTCCATTCTGCAGCCTCTAATCTGTGTTTCCTGAGCTGAAAACTGGGTCAAAAATAGCCCAGAAATTGCCCCCAGCGTTTTCTGCACGTGGCGCATGTCACGCGTACGCGTCAAGTACGCGCACGCGTCGCTGAGCAAATCTTCAGATCACGCGTACGCATCAGGTACGCGCACGCATTGCCATGGAAAGCTCCAAATCACGCGTACGCGTCAGGTGTGCGTACGCATCGCTCCTCGCTGGTCATCTCCTTTAATTCTTGTGCTATAGAAACTCCATCAAATCCAGCCGAATGCTACCTAAAATAAACAGAATTGCACAAGACTCAAAGTAGCATCATAGTAGATAAAAGATAATTAATTCTTGATTAAACTTAACAAATTAGATGCAAATTCACTAGGAAAAGATAGGAAAGATGCTCACGCATCACAACACCAAACTTGAATTGTTGCTTGTCCTCAAGCAACCAAAACTAATATAGGCTTAGGATGTGAATTTGCATGAGAATGAGAGTTCGATTAAGCTCATGTCTCTTCTTACAGTGGGGTTTACAACTGCAATCCTGAATAGTTTTGGCATCTCACTATCCTTTGAATCAGAAGGATGTCACTATCATTCGGAATTAGAATCCGGATAATATTATGAATTCTCTTATCTTTTGTAACTCAATTTAACCCTTGAACACAACAATTTTTCTTTTAATTTTCTTTTCTTTGGTGCTTTGCACCTTGAGCCTAGCCGTGACTTTAAATATTTTGTCTCAAGCTTCACTTGACACAGAAACACCACAAGCACTTAACTGGAGAACTTTCTTTAAGTTCTGATTTTTCCTTCAATTGCTCCCAAACAGTGGTGCTCAAAGCCTTTGGCATACTCTGTTAATTGCAATTGATCTCGACTCTAATGTTTTGTCTCAAGGATTACTTGACACAAGAACACCACAAGCATGTGACTAGGGAAACAACTCTTTGAGCTTTTAATCATGTCTGACCTCCCTAGTCATTGATGCTCAGAGCCTTGGACCTTGCTTTTATATCTTTTTTTTCCTTTTTTTTCTTTTGTTGTTTCTTTTGCTTCAAGGATTAAACTTTCATTAATTTCAGAGAAGTCATAATAGTTCTCTAAATTCATGTTCATTATACATCAACATTCTTTGATTCAAATTCAACTATGCACTGTTTACGTCATGCATTCAGAATCACAGAGAACACCACCACATTTAAGTAAATAAGACTACTCTTAAAATTAAACTCAATTTCTCATGCACTTCATCTTTTCTTCTTTCTTTTTGATTTCAAGCTTAGTGGGCAATACATGAGACATCTTTCAGAATTAAAGCAATTAACAGAAAACTAAACTAGAACCTAGGAATCTAACTAACAAAGGATCATGCAATAAACAAAGCAAAATAGCAGAAAATCGGAACATAACATAGTAAGAGCGGGAAGGAATATAGAATGAAAGGAACTCAACCACCTCAATTATCCTAGCGGTCATTTTATTCTTCAGGTTGTGCTCCTCCGTGAAGATGATTCGCCTCCCTTTGGTACCATAAATTTAGACAGAAAAACCATAAGCGTAGCGTCAATACCAAACTTAAAGGTTTGCTTGTCCTTAAGCAAAGAAGAACTGAAAACAAAAACAAAAAGTATGAAGAAAGAAGAATAAAAGGATAAAAGAACAAGAGAGAATTAGGATTGGGGGTGGATGATTTGAAATCCGGCGTTGATTTGGTTTAATTGGGCATACGCGTGATGGGTCTTGTGCTCCCAACACCATTTCAGCCCCATACCATCATAATTCTCTGGCCATACACCCATTTACACCGATTTGCAAGGTCACGCGTATGCGTGGGTGACGCGTACGCGTGGTCTGGCGAAAACGCAAGCGACGCGTACGTGTGAGGGACGCGTACGCGTGGGCTCGCTTATGCGCTAGGCATGCCACCAGCACCACTCCTGTACAACTCTCTGTTTAACTCTATTTTTTCACGCACACACATATGACGCGTACGCGTCAGCGACGCTTGCGCGTCATGTCCCTTTTTTTCGCCTGAAGTGTTCGGTTCCTGTGATAAAATAGCTGCATGATCAGAAAAACAGTAAAAACTCAATAAAAAATCAAATAAGTAAGAAAACGACTGCTACGAAAAATAAGTAAGGATACAAAATTATCGGGTTGTCTCCCGACAAGCACTTCTTTAACATCACTAGCTTGACAGTCAGTTCTGCTAATTCAGCCGATGAGCGGACCTCTGGCGATTAATCTCGCCTCCAAGATAGTGCTTCAACCTCTGGCCATCCACTGTGAATATCCTGTCAGAATTCTCTTCCTGGGAAAGAGTTTGAGCCTTGAATTATACAAAAGCACTCTCTGTCCTGGCTTAAAGACTCGGATGGCAATCTTCTTGTCATGAAATAGCTTGGTTCTCTCCTTATAGAGCTTGCCATTCTCATAGGCTGAATATCTAAATTCATCAAGCTCATTCAACTGAAGCATTCGCTTAATTCTAGCAGCTTTTGAATCAAGATTCAGGTACCTGATTACCCAGTAAGCTTTATGCTCCAGCTCAACTGGCAAGTGACAGGCTTTGCCATAGACCAACTGATAAGGGGACATGCCAATGAGAGTCTTGTACGCTGTCCGGTATGCCCAGAGAGCGTCATCAAGCTTCCTAGACCAGTCCTTTCTTGAAACACTGATGGTCTTCTCTAGAATCCTCTTGAGTTCCCGATTGGAAACTTCAACCTGTCCACTTGTCTGGGGGTGATAGGGGGTTGCCACTTTATGACGGACTCCATATCTATGCAGAAGTGAGTCCAGCTGTCTGTTACAGAAGTGACTTCCACCATCACTAATGAGTGTCCTTGGGACACCAAACCGGCTAAAGATATATCTCTGAAGAAAGCTCATTACCACCTTGGCATCATTGGTGGGTAGAGCCACAGCCTCCACCCACTTGGACACATAGTCAACTGCCACTAGAATGTAGTTGTTTGAATGCGAGGGTGGAAAAGGTCCCATGAAATCAATACCCCACACATCAAACAACTCGACCTCAAGAATCCCTTGCTATGGCATTTCATGGTTGGCAGGGAGATTCGTGGCCTTTTCACATCTGTCACAGTGCTTCACAAATTCTCTTGAGTCCCTGAAGAGAGTCGACCAGTAAAATTCGCTCTGAAGAACCTTTGTAGCTGTCCGTTCACCACCAAAGTGGCCTCCATAATCAGAACCATGACAGTGCCAAAGGATCTGCAGTTTTTCTTCATCTGGGACACATCTTTGGATTATACCATCTAAACACCTTTTAAAAAGGTATGGTTCCTCCCAAATGTAGTACTTTGCATCAGTCATCAATAACTTCTTTACTTGTTGCCTGCTGTACTTCTTTGGAATAAAATTCATGGCCTTGTAATTTGCAATGTCTGCAAACCATGGAGCCTGCTAAATGAGGAAAATTTGCTCATTCGGAAACGTCCCAGTCACAGCTGTGGGTGGTTGTACTCCTGCTTCAGGCTCAATTCTGGAGAGATGGTCAACTACTTGATTTTCTGACATTTTCTTGTCTTTTATCTCAATATCAATCTCCTGAAGGAGCAACACCCATCTGATTAATCTTGGTTTAGAGTCCTACTTGGTTAGAAGGTACTTCAAAGCAGCATGGTCAGTATAAACAATAACTTTAGAACCAAGTAAATAAGACCTAAACTTATCAACAGCAGACACAACAGCTAATAATTCCTTTTCTGTAGTTGTGTAATTCTTTTGGGCATCATTTAAGACACAACTGGCATAGTAAATGATATGTACAAGCTTACCATGCCTCTATCCTAAAACAGCTCCTATAGCAAAGTTACTGGCATCACACATCAATTCAAATGGTAAATCCCAGTCAGGGGGAGCTATAATGGGAGCAGAGGTAAAGTTTACTTTCAGAGTTTCAAAAGCATGCAGACAATCAGAATCAAAGAGAAAAGGAACATCAGCAACCAACAGGTTGCTTAATAGTTTAGCAATTTTAGAAAAATCCTTTATAAATCTTCTATGAAATCCTGCATAACCCAAGAAACTCCTGACTGCCTTCACATTAGCTGGTGGTGGTAATTTTTCAATTACCTCTACCTTTGCTTTGTCAACCTCAATCCCTTTACTTGAAATCCGGTGTCTGAGAACAATGCCTTCTGTAACCATAAAATGGCATTTTTCCCAATTTAAAACAAGGTTTGATTCTTGACACCGTTCCAAGACCAGAGATAAATATCAAGGCATGATTCAAAAGAATTACCGAAAACAGAAAAGTCATCCATAAATACCTTAATAAACTTTTTAACCATATCAAAAAAAATTGAAAGCATACACCTCTGAAAAGTTGTTGGAGCATTACAAAGTCCAAATGGCATTCTTCTGTAAGTAAATACTCCAAAGGGCATGTGAATGCTGTCTTCTTTTGATCTTGAGGATCCACTGCAATTTGGTTATATCCAGAATATCCATCTAGAAAACAATAAAAAGCATGACCAGCTAACCTCTCAAGTATCTGATCAATGAAAGACAGGGGGAAATGATCCTTCCTTGTAGCAGTGTTGAGCCTCCTGTAGTCTATGCACATTCTCCATCCTATGACTGTTCTTGCAGGAATAAGCTCATTCTTTTCATTCTTGATCACTGTCATCCCTTCTTTCTTGGGAACTACCTGCACAGGACTTACCAAAGGACTGTAAGAAATAGGATAAATGATACATGCTTCCCATAATTTCATTACCTCTTTTTGGACTACCTCTTTCATAGTTGGATTGAGTCTCCTTTGTGGTTGCATAACTGGTTTAGCATCATCTTCAAGGAGGATCTTGTGCATACACTTGGTTGGACTAATCCCCTTCAAGTCACTAATAGTCCATCCAAGAGATGTTTTATGGCTCTTGAGCACTGAAATAAGCATCTCTTCCTCTTCAGGCTTCAGGGAAGAGCTAATAATCACTGGATAGGAATCATTTTCACCCAAGAACACATATTTCAGAGAAGGAGGTAAAGGTTTGAGCTCAAGCTTGGGGGCTTCCTCCTCTGCCTTAGGCGTGTGAACCATAGCCTTCTAGGGTGGTGAATCATCAACTTCCACTAATTCATACTCAGAAATAGGATTCAGAATGTCATCAAGTACCTCAGCCTTCAGTACCTCTTGAACAAGTGGTTCAATAACATCTATTTTCATACACCCTTCAGAATCATTAGGGTGCTTGAGAGCTTCAAAAACATTGAGGACTACCTGTTCTTCATTGACCCTCAGGGTTAATTCACCCTTTTGCACATCAATCAGAGCTCTACCTGTAGCTAAAAAGGGTCTACCAAGTATAATAGAGGATTTTACCTCCTCTTCCATGTCTAATATAACAAAATCAACAGGAAAAATAAATAGTCCTACTTTAACAAGTAAATCCTCAACAACACCCACAGGTAATTTAATAGAAAGATCAGTAAGTTGAAGAGAAATACGAGTAGATTTTACCTCCTCAATTTGAAGCTTTTTCATCACTGAAAGAGGCATTAGATTGATGCTAGCTCCAAGATCACATAAAGCTCTCTGAATGGTGATATCTCCAATGGTGCAAGGAATGACAAAGCTCCCTGGGTCTGGCATATTCTCAGGCAGGTTGTGTTGAATAATGGCACTACATTCCTTGGTTAACACCACTGTCTCTTGTTCCTTCCAATTCCTGTTGTGGGTCAACAATTCTTTCATAAACTTTGCATAGAGATGCATTTTCTCTAGAGCCTCTGCAAAAGGAATGTTGATCTGCAACTTCTTGAAGACATCTAAAAATTTAGAAAACTGCTTTTCTTTGGAAGCCTTCTGAAGCCTCTGAGGATATGGAATTTTTGGCTTGTATTCAGGAGCCTTTGGCAAGGTGAGATAAGTGTCAAGAGAGTCAGGGAACGGGTTGTCTGCACGCTTTGGAGGGGTGTACTCCACTTCTCCCTTCTTCTCCTCTGGAGCTTCCTTTTCAACTAGCTCTTCATTGGCCTTGGTCTCAGAGCCAGCTACTTTACGATCTTCTCAATTGAATAACCTTGCAATCTTCTCTTGAGTTCACCACTGTATCACCTGGAAATGTACTTGCAGACCTCTCAGGTATTTGCTTGCTTAGTTGGCCCATTTGCACCTCCAAGTTTCTAATGGAGGCTCTAGTTTCTTGCATAAAACTCCTCATCATCTCCCAATTAGAATCTTCTTGGGATTTAGAGTTTGCCTGCTGAGGTGGTTGTTGCTGCTGAGACTGAAATTGGCGGTTATTGTAATTGTTCTGTTGGAAGCCGCCCTGAGAATTATTGTTGAAGTTCTGAGGTCTCTGAGGTTGGTCCCTCCATCCAAAATTTGGGTGATTCCTCCACCCCTGATTGTATGTCTTAGAATATGGATCATTGTTGGGATTTCTAGGACCACTCCCCATGTAATTGACCTGTTCAGAAGAGGATTGAGCATAATCATAATTATCATTTTGCATAAACTTACCTGCCATGTCATAAGAGACCTCTTGAGATGGATTTTGGGTGTTGATAGCTAAGACTTACATGCCACCCATCTGTTGAGTAAGTAGACTTATTTGCTGAGACATAAACTTGTTCTGAGCAAGAATAGCGTTAACAGCATCCATTTCCAACACACCTCTCTTCTGAGAAGTCTCTGAGTTCACAGGATTCCTGTTAGATGAGTATAAATATTGGTTGCTGGCAACCAACTCAATAAGCTTAATAGTCTCCTCCGGTATCTTCTTCTTGTGCAATGAACTACCTGTGGAATTATCCAAGCATATTTTGGATATTTCTCCCAAGCCTTCATAAAAGATGTCTAGTTAGGTCCATTTGGAGAACATGTCCAGAGGGTATTGCCTAATCAGTAGCTTGTACCTCTCCCAAACTTCATAAAGAGTTTCACCATCCTTCTGTTTGAAGGTCTGAACCTCCACCCTAAGTTTAGTCAGCTTCTTTGGTGGGAAAAATTTAGTAAGAAACTTAGTAATAACCTTTTCCCAAGTATCCAAACCCTCCTTGGGTTGTGAATTTAGTCATAACTTTGCTCCATCCCTCAGAGCAAATGGGAAGAGCATAAGTTTGTATACATCAGGATTCACTCTATTTGTCTTCACAGTATCACAAATTTGCAGAAAATTAGAAATAAATTGATTTGGGTCTTCGTGGGGAAGACCATGATACTGGCAGTTTTGTTGCACCAGAGTGACTAGTTGTGGCTTCAACTCAAAGTTGTTTGCAGCTATAGGAGGCAGCACAATGCTTTTTCTATAAAGATCTGTAGTAGGAGCAGAATATGATCCAAGTACTCTCCTTTGTTGCTCATTCTCATTTGGATTTGCCACATTGGCATTAGCAGCATTGTTAGGATCCATAGTGAATTCTGCAGCCTTGTAAAGTCTTGCTTGTTGCAAACGCAGCCTGAAAGTTCTTTTAGGTTCAGGATCAAAGTCTAAGAGAGGTTCCTTGTCTCTGTTCATGCGCATAAACAAACAGAAGACAAGAAAAGATGGAACTCTCTACGTCAGAGTGCAGAAAATTCCTAGTGAAGTAACTTGTGTAAAGAAATAAAATAAAAATACTAGATAAATAAAACAAAAAAAAATTCGAAAATGATAACTGAAATCAGACAAAAAATTTCGAAAATTAACAGGAAAATTAAAATAAAAATAAATAGGAGACACCAAACTTAATTTTAGAAATTAAGAAAAAATATTAATACTAATTTTTCGAAAATAATAAAGCAACAATTAAATAAAATTAAAACTAAAACGCCTAATCTAAACAAGCAAACAACTGATAGTTGTTAATCACTATCAATCCCCGACAACGGCGCCAAAAACTTGGTGCGAAATTTCTAACCACAAACTAACCGGCAAGTGTACCGGGTCGTACCAAGTAATACCTCAGGTGAGTGAGAGTCGATCCCACGAGGATTGATGGATCAAGCAACAATAATTGAGTGATTGGCTTAGTCAGACAAGCAGAAAAGAGTGTTGAGAGTTTAAAAAGCATTAAATATTAAATTCAGAGTTTGAAGACAGACAGGTGAATAGGTTGGGAATAAAATATGAAGAAAGCAGTTAAGGCTTCAGAGTTATCTATTTTTCTGGATTAATTTTTTTTATTAATTTATTTTAATCATGCAAGATTTAATTTATGGCAAACTATATGTGGCTAGACCCTAATTCCTTAGACCTTTCTAGTCTCCTCTAATTCTCATCAACTGCCAATTCCCTTGTCAATTGATTCCGATTAGAGGGTGAAGTTTAATTCTAGTTATTATGCCACAAAAACTCTAATTACCCAAATATAAAAGGATTATATGTCACGTATCCCGTTAAATCCAGATAATTAGAAGTTTAGGAGAAATTGTTTTCAAGCTGTTGTTCAAGTAAAGAGCTTTTCCAAGTTATACAAGAACTCAATTAGAAAGAGGGTCATACTTCCGTTCCACCCAATTTCATAAGATAAATAACGAAAACAATTCTTAAATTATAAATCAGTGCATGAATTAAAATAGAAAAACAATAAAATCAATTCATACAAATGGACAGAGCTCCTAACATTAACAATGGAGGTTTAGTTGCTCATGGTTCAGAGAGAAAATAAGGATTCAGGTAAACTATAAATTGGGCTGAGGTGGATTGAAAAGTTAACTAATTGGAATAATGTTGGGATCGAATAATATGGGATTATCCCCAAAAGAAAAGTTTATTCTTTTTATATCTAATCATAATTAATTCAAAATCTAAATTCTAAAATTAAAATAATATCTTTTCCTAAAATATGATTTAAATTTAAATCAGAATTAATTAAATAATCAGCAAGTCTTCAATTGATGGATGGAGACCACTTACTTTGTAGGGTCCATGCCTAACCTGGGAAGTAACGGGAAGTGTTCTCCTGAGTTTTCCATTCTGCAGCCTCTAATATATGTTTTCTGGGCTGAAAACTGGGTCAAAAATAGCCCAGAAATTGCCCCCAGCGTTTTCTGCACGTGGCGCATGTCACGCATACACGTCAGTCATGCGTACGTGTCAAGTACGTGCACGCGTTGCTGAGTAAATCTTCAGATCACGCGTACACGTCAGGTACGCGCACGCGTCTCCATGGAAAGCTCCAAATCACGCGTACGCATCAGGTGCGCGTACGTGTCACTCCTTGCTGGTCATCTCTTTTAATTCTTGTGCTGCAGAAATTCCATCAAATCTAGCCGAATACTACCTAAAATAAACAGAATTGCACAAGACTCAAAGTAGCATCCATATTAGCTAAAAGATAATTAATTCTTGATTAAACTTAACAAATTAGATGCAAATTCACTAGGAAAAGATAGGAAAGATGCTCACGCATCAAGGACCAGCAGTGGCATTGAACGCTTAAATAGGGGAGACCATACACGTGTTGATTTAGGGAACACCTCTTCTAAGCAAGTTGGTAACCCTTCTTTAGGCACTATGCACACTCACCCTGCACCACTCAAAATTCATGAGTACAAGACCAAGATGCCATATCCTTAGAGACTTCAGTGGGAAGAAAAGAATAGGCAATTCTCCAAGTTCCTAGATGATTTCAAGAAATTGGAGATCAAAATTCCCTTTGCAGAGGCTCTTGAACAAATACCTTCATATGCTAAGTTCATGAAGGAAATACTAAATAACAAGAGGGATTGGAAGGAAGTAAAGACAATAGTGCTTACTAAGGAGTGCAGTGCAGTCATTCAGAGGAACCTTCCCGAGACACTTAAGAGACCTCTCACTCCTCTCAGTGACACAGTGCCTACCCCAAGTGAGGAAGTGAAAGCTGCTAAAGGGTTAGAGGAGATGCCTCCTCTATGACACCCATCCAAGAGCTTGAAGCACCACACCCTCAGAAGTCCCAAAAGGAGACCAAAGATGAGCACCACTCACATTTCTTGGAAGTCTTCAAGAAGCTGTAAATTAAGATTCTTTTTGCTGGGATTTTGAAACAAAGGTCTCTCTCTACAGGAAGAAACTTCATTGATGTTGAGAAAGGCAAGTTGGTGCTGAGATTGCATAAGGATTGGTTGGTTTTCAAAGTCTTTAAACCTCCACTATTTCCTGATAAAGGAGGTACTTGCATGCAAAGTACAATGCTGAAGCCTCCTCCCTTGGTGGAAACTCATACAGTTTTCCCAACTATCAAACCTAAGTTTGGTGTTGGGTGTGCACCATCAACCAAGGAGGAAGGTCCCAAGAGAAGGATGCCTAGGGGATGGAAAAACAACAATATCCCTACTAAAGGATTCTCATCAGGGATGAGGATAGTATCCCTTGCAAGCCCAATCCTACCTCGTGCAGTGAAGAGGATCCTGTCTCTTGAGCATATTAAGCTGATCCATGAGAGCACTGAGAAAAGAAGCTCCCAGTGAGGAATGAGGATTTATTCCTCTATGACTATCTTCCTCCTTGAAAGGAGTTGTCCGTCAAGCTAATGACAGTAAAGAAGCGCACAGCCTGAGCAACCATCAGCACTAAGGTGGCTGAGTTTCATCTACCCCTTCTTTCTATTTTTCAGTATTTTATTCTATTTTCTATTTTCTTTTCTAGCTTCTGCATGACCACTATTAGGATTTCCTTTTCTTTCTAGTCTAGTAGTTCAAATTTTTTTTAATTTTTCGAAAATTTTATGGTTATAAGATATCCTATGTATCCCTCATCAAGCTTAAAAGAAAAATTTATTTAAAAAAGAATAGTGAGATATATAAGTTTCGAGTGTATCATGGTTACTCCAATTATTTTGATGTAGTGGCCTTGCATTTACTTTCTGAATGTATGAATTAACTATGCATAATTGATATTGAAGTTGACCATGTTGACTCTTGAAAGAATAGTGAATTTAGAATTATTGGTTATTTGAAAAATCCAAAATATTGATTCTTGAAGCAAGAAAAAGCAGCAAAGAAAAAAAGAAAAAAAAAACGAAAGAAAAGGGTCCAAGGCTTTGAGCATCAATGATTAGGAGGGTCAAAACTGGCCTAAAAAGTTCAAATGAACTGCTATCCCTAACTAAATGCTTGTGGTGTGAAGGTGTCAAGTAAAAAGCTTGAGACTGAGCAGTTAAAATCGTGATTCCAAAGCTCAGAGTACGCTTAAGAACTCTACACACCATTGTCTGGGACTTTAAGCAAAGCTAAAGTCAAATCCCAAGGGTTCCCCTAGTTAAGTGCCTGTGGCGTTTATGTATCCGGTGGTAATAAAGAAAACGAAATGCGTAGAGTCACGACTAGGCTAAAAAAGGTGAAAAGCACCAAAAGAAACTGTGTTAAAGAATCTAGAAAAGTTAAAAGAAGAGAATAAATAATATCATCCGGATTCTAGTTCCAAAGGATGCCAATATTTCTGAGTTTCAAAGGAAAGTGATATCCCAAAACTATTCAGAAGTAATTAGCCATTAGCCCTACTCACTTATTTAGAATTGAACTTCATTGACAACTCTAAGACTTAGTGTATATTTCTCTTCTTTTTAGTCCTACTTTGTTTTTGGTTACTTGAGGACAAGCAACAGTTTAAGTTTAGTGTTCTGATGAACAGATATTTTATACCCTTTTTGATACTATTTTTTTAGTGTTTTTAGTATATTTTATTAAGTTTTATTATGTTTTAGTAGGTTTTAGTGCAATATTCATATTTTGGATGCTACTTTGAGCTTTTATATTTTTCTTATAAATTTAGGTAATTTTTGGGTGAATTTGGCAAGTTTTGGCAAAGTCTGATTCAGAGGCAAAGAAAGGAGTGTAGATGTTGTCAGATCCTGACCTCCATTCATTCAAACAAGCATTTCTTGAGCTATAGAGGTCCAATTGATGCACTCTCAACGGCGTTGGAATGATAACTTCCATGGCTTTTCAGCAATATATAATGGTCTAAACTTTTCTTTGGAAATGACTGCCCAAAATGGGCAATGAACGACCAATTTACCCCCTCTCTGGAGTTCAACGCCCAAGAAGGACCAACCCTCCAAGTTGAATGCCTAAACTGGCGTTCAACGCCAGCTAGGGAGCACAAGGGCGTGAGTTCACCCCCTAATGGGCGTTCAACGCCCATCCTCAAAGTTGGACGCCAAGTCTTCAATCCAAACACTCACCAAGTGGGCCCAGAAGTGGATTTTAGAACTCCTTAGCTTAGTTTCGCATATCTTTGTACTTTTAATTTTAAATTAACATCTTTTAGGGTTAGCATCTCCTATTTAAAGAGGAAAACACTTAGGAATTAGGCATGCCTCCCAAGAGTGAAGAAGCACAGACACTTAAGTTTTCTCAGTAAATTATGAGCGGCTAAACCTCCTAGATTAAGGATAGGAGCTCTGCTCATTCCCATGGATTAATGTTATTACTGTTCTACTTTAATATATGTTTGATTTCATTCTATGATGTATTGTCATTCTTCATCTTTATGAATTTGGAGTGGAACAAAAGTATGACCCCTTATTCTACATGAGCTCTTCATGAGTCCTGACTTGGATAGTATTGAGCTATAGCTTGAGAGTACATCATAGGTTCCAAGAGAGTACCTGGGCTAATTGGGGTATGTGACACAAAACCTCGTTAGTCATGGGTAATTGAGGTATCTGTGGCGTCAAGGCTAGAATACTGAGCATCATTCTCCGATCCGGAAGATCCGACCTTATCTGTGGCGTTTTAAGTAGGATCACCAGAGATTGAATTACGTAAGCTTCACCCTCTTTCAAATTGAATGATCAGCGTCCTGGTATTTGGTTTGGAAAAGGAGATTAATGACCACTACCCCTGGCTTAATCACTTACAGCTGGTCATTGAATGAATCTTTCATTGTTAAAGCAGTCAGTAAGACATATTAATTCGTAAGAATAAGCATCTCCGAGGCCTATTCCCTATCATTGTTTCTACATCTTTTTTTATTGTTTTGTTTATGCGCTTACAACACAACAATCAACTTTCTATTCGCCTGACTAAGATCTGCAGGATAGCCACTGCTTGCTCGATCCAACAATCCTCGTAGGATCGACCCTCACTCACCTGAGGTATTATTTGGACGACCCTGTGCACTTGCCGGTTTAGTTGTGCGAGTTCTTTAGTTTGCCTATGTGAATATTTATGTTTAACTGCTAATTGCCATACTTGGTATAATTGCTCTTGATTGTGTGGAAAATTTAATACCTGTGATTGTGACTGCTTCATTCGGACTATGGTGGTTGGAGTGGTAATTGATTATATATATTTGGGCCGAAGGCCGTGATTATTTATATTTTGGGCCGGAGGCCGTGATTTGATTATATGCTGAGCCGGAGGCTGTGGTTTGCTTATATGTGGGGCTGGAGACCGTGGTCTGCTTATATGTTAGGCCGAAGTCTGTGGTATGATAATGATTTGGGCCAAAGGCCGTAATTAATTGAATCACCAATAAGTATGGTTAATAATGTTTTGTTCGCATGTGGTGAAATGTTTTGGATATTATGTTTGATTGAATTTTTTATAAATTGAAATATGAATTCGGATTTTGGATAATAAAATTGTTGGTTTCAAAGAAGATTCATAAGATGAATGATGATCATTCTTTTTGAAATTCATTATTCTTTTTACAATTCTTAAACCTTCTACTAAGAAACTAAGTGGAATTAACCCTTTGTAATTACCATGTTGTGGTCAATGATACAAGATGGAAAACCTTGACTCTTGATCTTTGCCATGAGTCTCTTTTAGTATAGTTTCTTAGTTGTTAGCTTTACTTTCTTGCAATTTACATTTTCCGTTCATCATTCAAAACCCCAAAAATACCTCATAACAAATAATATGCACACTTCTCTACAATTCCTTAAGAGACGACCCAAGGTTTAAATACTCTTAGTTTTTATTAGTTTGCATTGTGACAAACAAATTAAACTTTGATTGAGGGTTATTTGTTGTTTTGGATCTATACTTCAACAGAATTATTTTGTGAAAATTCCTAACCAACGATTTTCCTCCGTCATGCGGTGGACATGGTTAAGGTTGAGGATTCCTTCTCTTGTCACAACGGAGAATTGGATAGAAGTTTGAGGATTCTCTTCAATTTAATTCTATATTATTAATTATATTTTTGGTTATGTTTGATTATGTTGGATTGAAATGAGTTTTGGATTCATATGCTGAGGACGGTAGCTCTGTCCTACTCACGTAAAGGCAAGTAGAGATTGAAGATTCTCTCTTTTGTTATAATAGAAAAGATGAGGTTGATGATTCCCTCTCTTATTGCAGTGGGCAAGTGAGGTTGAAGATTTTCTCTCTTGTTACATCAGAAAATTGAATGGAGAAGGTTGAGAATTTACTTCGATTCAATTTCTGGCTGTGGTATGAATGGGCCAGGTTAAGGATTTCCTACCATTACATCACAGTCTCTCTCTGATTGGGAGGTTGAGGATTCCCTCCTAGGAGGTTGAGGATTCCTTCCTAGAAGGTTGAGGATTGCCTTCGTGTTAAAAGACGATATCCCGGTTAGCTACTGGATGTGTCGGGTTCTGGCAGTATAACCGATACATAAGCTCATGGCCAGTAGGACAGCTATGCATCATATGCATCTGTGTGACATTATTTGAGTGTGCATATTGTATTTAGTTTGCCTAAGTGAATATTTCTGTTTAACTGTTAATTGCCATATTTACTGTAATTGCTCTTGATTGTGTATGAATTTTATTATTTGTGATTGTGACTGCTTGGTTCGGACTATGGTGGTTGGAGTGATAATTAATTATGTATTTTTGGGCCAGAGGTCGTGATTGCTTATATGTTGGGATGGAGGCCGTGATTTGATTATCTACTGAGCTGGAGGCTGTGGTTTGCTTATATGTGGGGCCGGAGGCCGTGATTTGCTTATATGTTGGGTCGGAGTTTGTGGTATGATAATGATTTGGGCTGGAGGCCATAATTAGTTAAATCACCGGTAAGACTAGTTAAAAATGTTTTGTTGGCATGTGGTGATATTTTTTGGATATTATCTTTGATTGAATTTTTTATAAATTGAAATATGAATTCGGATTTTGGATAATAAAATTGTTGGTTTCCAACAAGATTCATAAGATGAACGACGATCATTGCTTTCGAAATTCATTCTTCTTTTTATATGTATCCTATTATAACAATTCTTAAACCCTCTACTGAGAGCCTACGAGGACGATGTTCTCACCCCCTACAGACTTCTCTTTCAGGACGGACAAGAGAACTTATGAAGTTTTTGCTAAATTATTAGTTGTGCTATTTTTGTTTGGATATATTAGTTATAGTTTTTTCCTCACCTTTAATATTATTATATTTTTGTAAGAAGAATAGGAGTCGTGATTATGATGTTTGTGATGTTATAAGTTATTGTATAAAGTACTCTGGTAATCATGTATATATATAAATATGAAGTGATGTGTTTGGTTACGTACGTACGATTTCAGAAAAAGAATTTCCGGTTTTGAAAAAAAATTTACACAGACTTGAGTTAAAAGACTCATATTTTATTGTTAAGTATTCATGTAAGTCATCGTAATACCCTCGCTATTAAAGTGATGCAACCGGAAGTGTGACATTCTGATAGTAAGAATGTTATAAAATTTGATTTAGAAATAAGATTTTTTCGATCTGATTTATAAATGAAGGAAAAATAAAAATTGGAATTCTCAAAAGAATTTAAATAATTCATTTTTAGTTATTTCAAAACAAGAAAAAGAATTCAACTCTTGAGTGGATTCTAATTTTTAGCATTTCAAACAAGTTCTAATTTCTCATTTTTTAAAAGATCTAAATTTTTTAAAATATTTATTTATGCCAATTCTATATTACAGGAGTGATAAATGATCATTATTTATTCTAATTTTTTATTTATTCTTTAAAAAACTTATTATTTCTAAATATAAAAAATAAATAAAATTATGTGAGAAAACTCTAAACATTAATTTTATTTATTTAAAAAATTGTTAATGTGTTAAATTTTTATAAATAAAAAGAACAATGTTCATCCATTGTAAATATAAAATTAAATTTATTTATTTATAATAAATGTATTAAATATTTAATTTTAATATACTATTAATATAAAATAATTTTAAAGGTATATTGACTATATTCAATAAACTAACAACACATCAACAAAAATAATTATGTGAATAATCATCCAAGAACGAGTTGCTAAGATATTTGACGCCGTATCGTTTATAGTCTTTATTCTTCTAATTTGATTGATTGAATTTCTCTGCCTTAGTCGCCGGCTCCGTGGCTCCTGTCCCTAATCCTTGTCCCGGAGCTTCTTCGACTGCGAGTCTCCGACCCTCGTCTAATCTCTTGTCTTCATCTCTCCAGCCTTCACTCTGTTTTCATCACTCCGCGTCTCATACCGCAGTTTGTACTTAGACCCAGTGCTGAGATTCGATATTGTCTTTTCTTGTTTATTAAAGATTTTGAGTTTGTTTTCACGGTATGTCGATATCCAATTACTCGTGACGTCTGAGTTTGTTTCTTTTTCATTTGGGTTTCCGTTTTCTATCTAAGAGAAAGAAATCTTTTTATTGTACTATTGTTAAAATTTGACAATTGGTTCTGATCTTTTTTTGCTTTGTTAAACACTATTTCTATGTACAATGGAAATGTTGTTCTTTTGAAGGCGGAACATTTGATTGGTGTCAATTTTAATTGGTATTCCTCATCAAACTGTTTGCTTTGCATTGCAGAGGGTTTTTGGAACATTTTTTGTGGTTCCTATTGGAGTGAATTTTTCTCTGATCTCTGAAGAAGATATGTCTGCGAATTTCTGGACTTCATCTCACTAGTATGTTCAGTTGTATTCATAATTACTCCCTTTAGTATCAATGAAGTGTCCAATTTCAACATTTACTTTTTCATGAATAATTGTTCATTTGAAATTTTAGGTAACATTCACTCTCTTTTTACCAATTATATCGTTATCCTTATTTAATATAACTCATTTCTACTATCATTGCTAAGGATAATTAAGAGTAACGAATTTTAAGTAGAACAAATTAGTCCTAAACAAATTTGAATCACCAAATCAGTCTATAACCTTTTGTTTTGTTAGATCGTAACTTCAAATTTTTCTAAAAATTTAGACAAGTTAGTCCCTGTTGTTATTTGATAAAGACATAAACAGTTCCTAAGAATTTTTAAATTCTCAGATCAATCTTTCTATATAGATGAACAATATGATCTGAGGAATGATTTGTCTAACGAAATAAAAGTTTAGGGACTGATTTGGTGATTAAAATTTGTTGCGGATTAAATTGTTCGACTCATTCATTGGGGATTGATTTCATATATTACTCTTTTATAAATTACCTTTTACTTTTTTGTAACTTCAATTTTTAGAATTATTCCTTTAATCTAAGTGTGCATTTAAAACTGGACACTTCCTTGATATTGAAGGGAGAATATATTTAATCTTTTGTATTTTTCCTTCTCTCCTTGTGGCACTTCTAATTTGGGTGTAACGATGTTCTGGATTATTGCAGCAAGCATCTTCTGGACCAAGAAGATGTGGATATGGTGAACCCACTTGACAAAGAAAGGGGAGTCACACTTGAGGATTTCAAGCTCATAAAGATGCACATGACCAATTGTATGCTCTCTTTCTTCTTGTGTATTTATATTTATATTTGTGCACCTTCTAGTGCTGTTATTGTCTTAAACTATTTCTCTTTACTTTTACTTATTTCTATCATGGCCAATAAATTATCAGTTGTATTGCAATTGATATCCTTTATTTACCATAGACGTGCTACCGAGTTTCTGATTTTTCATTTCTTGCCGGTGCAGATATTTTGAGATTGGCCCAACAAGTAAAAGTGAGGCAGAGGTATGTATCACTAAAAAATTATAGTGAATTACTTAAAGATAGAGATTTATATTGTGAAGTCTGAACTATATTATGTTTTGATCTTATAAGTTGGTAAGGATTTGCATATTTTTGTATCGATACAAATGTTTTGAAGATAAAGTTGAATGATTAGGATAAGTAGTCATTATGTCAACCACTAAACCTCCCATAATTTCTTTCTAAACATGGTCCTTTAGCTCGAAACATCTGGCTTGTAGACCAAAATTCTGAGATTCTGCTTAACCATGGAAAATACAATCAAAATCAATAATTGCACCCAAATTGTGATGACTGCATAGCTATGTCATGTAAATTTATTATTTGTAATGTGCAAATATGATTTATTCTTCTAGTTAATAGTCTTATTTAGGATTTTCATTCTTTATTATGTTTATGTGAAGCAGTCATTTAAGTGGAATTAGGTTATTGTTTGACAGATCCACTGAATAGATTTGGAACTTCAGAAGCCTGGTAACTATGTTTGATCAGATTTAAATGAACTGGATTGAATTTTAAATTATAATTGTTTAAGTTTGAAATGGAACTAAAATACTTGAGGAATACTTGCTTCTAGTTTTCATGGCACATAAAAGGAAGTCATCTTCATATAAGATGTTTAGGAGCATCTCTTGCCAATTATTCTGTGTCAAGTGCCTTGACAGTCTCTAATATTTTGGCCCTTTTTTCAGGGTTGTTGCCACTGCAGTTACATATATGAGGCGTGTTTACACCCGGTAAGTGTTGCAAACTTATAATGCTGACTCTATCTTCTTTTTTCTTTATTCTTTTTCTGTTTTTTTTTTTAAAAAAAAATTTTAAAAAAGTTTTTAAAGAAATACATCAAAGTTAAATTTGTGCGCTTGTATTGGTTTGAAAGGAGTCTAACAACAATGTGGGAATTGTGATACAGTATTAATAATTCTTAGGTCTGATGCTTGGTGTCTATTGTGGTTAGCATATTTATATTAATAGATAAGAAGCGATTAATACGTCTTATTGAGCAATATTTTAGAGTGAGCTGTTCTTGATGGCTAGTATTATTACAATTCCACGACTTCTATTGTTTAAATGCAATTTTCCTATTAATTGCATTACCATACTATTCATATTGCACAACTCGTTAATGACGTGCATCAACATATAAAAAACATTCATGTATGCTTGTCCAACAACTTTAGCTTTTGGGATAGATGATTTTTGATATGTATCAAAACCAGTTTAGGGTAGCATTGTTCACGAAAATAACAAGAAGCAAGGGTATATGATAAGATATGGTGTAAATTTTGTGTATCTATGTATTATTTGCGTGATCTCCCATCCACCTTTGCTGTGCTCAGTAGTTAACTACATGTAGTTGGGCCCATTTGAATTCCTTGAAGCCCCTAACTCTCATTCCCTTGCTAACAACAGTAGCTAATAATATGCTAGTTCCTATCACTAAGAATTAGGAGTTCAATCTTTGTTGTTCTCATTCTTTTAAACTCAGTAAGTTTAATTTAGCACCAAAGAAAATAGGCCTATGGGCGACTCATGCTTTATGCCCAGAAGGATCTTATTCTTACATGAAAAGGTGTATTAAATTATTAATATATGAAGCCATTCAATATCAATTGTCATTTTCCATCAGCTTAAATTTTTAGGAGTGATGCTTATGGACAGTTGTATGCTATAACTATCTTCAATTTTTTTGCTTCCAGGAAGAGTATGGCTGAGTATGATCCACGTCTGGTTGCTCCAACCTGCTTGTACCTAGCATCAAAAGCAGAGGAAAGCACAGTGCAGGCTCGGCTGCTTGTATTTTACATTAAAAAATTGTGTAAGCTGTTGCCTTATATTATAATTTATCTTATTTAGCTTCACGTTGACCCCTTATGCTACAAGGGCTTTCTCCATCTCAAAAGTTAGTTATTTTAGTCTTATATTTCACTATTGTGATGAAGAAACAGAAATTTGAATGCAGATGCTGATGATAAGTACAGGTATGAAATCAAGGACATACTTGAAATGGAAATGAAGATTTTAGAAGCCCTTGACTATTATTTGGTTGTATTCCACCCCTATCGTTCACTGTCGCAGTAAGTGTTGGATTAGGTTAGTTGTAAAGTTTGTGCTATCATCCCTTCAGATTTAGCTAGAAAAATGTACAAATATCCCTTTCACGTTGACCAGTTTAGACATACTCTATGTTTTGTTTCTGTTCCCTTCCTTTTAAGTTAGTAGTGACAAAATGAGTAGACTTCCTTTAGTATATTTTCAAATTTACAGTAAAATGAAAAACCATGTCTTTCTTAACAATACTAAACATATTCAACTTGTAATAACCTATGTGCGAAAAATGTACTCCAAATAACTGGTCTAGGTTGCCATCTCTGATGGTTTAGACTTTGACAACATGTTGAGTTTCAGAATTCTTTTCTATGTCAACCAATCCTTCATCTTTGGTAGTTGCCATTGCCATTAAGTGATTTAGTTCCTCTGTTATCTTATCGCTGTTAAGGATTAAAGCAACAACTATTTTGTCACACCATTTATGTATCTAAATAAATATATGTGACTTCTAATGTGAATCTCTCTGATATCAATTGCAAGTTTGCCTTAGCATTTTGACTAGATATTCTATCTTCGTAGAATATTATTTTCATTAATAGTTCCTCACTGATATTGTAATGCTAATTCTCTAGGTTTCTTCAAGATGCAAGTTTGAATGACCTAAGCATGACTCAGCTAACTTGGTAAGAGTCCTTTGTGCTGAATAGCTTAGTTTCGTTCACATTTTATAATTTCCTCTTCCCTTTATTATGTGAAGTCATTGCTCTCATGCTCTACTTATGCTGCTTGTCCTAAAGATACAATTAGCTTTTAGTCGAAAGGTCAGAAGTTATCACTGGCGTCTGATAGGAACCACGCTGAACAAATAGAAGGAAATGATATTTGTATTTATCACAACCTCTTACACTGATGTTAAAAGAATAAGTGAAGAGGAACATAGAAGATTTATGAAAGGCAACAAAGAAAGGAAAATACAGAGCACTATGGAGCAGCTCTACTCTTCCAATTCCCAGCCGATATTCAGCCTACCCCTCTACTCTCTCACATCCCTACAAATTATCCCCTTTCTCCTCTAACGTTTTACGCTCTCACATGCAATCATCACATTCCTCACACCCCTATTGGCAAGCTCAGCAATTAGTTAGAGAGTCCCCTTAGCCAACACTGGTTTAGTCATGTTCCCAACTCTACCCGAAATACCCTTGAACCTCTTCCTTTTGTAAACTTTAATTCCATTAGGAGCTTTCTCCCTAACGGCATTCTTCCACCGTTTTTATCCTTAATGGACTACTCTCTATAAAGGAAAAGAAAGAAAGGGGAAAAATGTGTTGGGCCAACCGTGGAGAGCTCTCGACCATCGGGAAAACTTCGGGGAGAAATCAAATGAGAGAACATAAGATGAGAAGATACCACATCCAACTCAAAACCTTAAGGTATCAAGTTAATGGGTCTCTCATCTTATAAACTCCTCACTCTTCCTTGCTTTCTTTGATGTGGGACTAACTTCAACACTCCTCACACTTGCAACATTAACAAAATGGACTGTCATTGTCCATTTGGATTTTATAAAATAGGAAGCTACTAGGGCCTAGGTGACACTTGTATATAAAAGGTTTTTTGCTTGCATGTAAAACGGATACTTGGGTTATCAAGACTTAATTCTAAACCTCCAAATCCTTATGAAGATTGCGGAGAGGACCATGTGCATGTTGTCAACTAAAGTCACCAACCAAGGCCATTTTGGTTTGTTATATCATGGACTGCGTCAAGTTATGATGTTAGGTCATGATTTGTCATTTGTAGTGTTGACAAAGTACTCGCTCAAACAGTCTTTTGAGAGACAACATTTCTAGCTAGCATGAAAATGTACCCAAGTCCTCTATTCTTTTGTATACAAGATAATTAAATAAGTTATTATCAAGCTTATGAACATGTCTTTGGTTAAACAGAAATCTATCTAGTATACAAACAAAAGACAAATTAAGTTTATTGTATGACTAATCATACAATAGACTATCAGCCTGCCTACCCACGACATGCATAAGGATATTTCTTCTTAGGATTATCTTCAAGATCATTCTTGGTATATCAATGAATCGATCTTTGCTAATTCAATTGGCAAAATATGGGTATCAAGAGGTTTACTGATGTCATCCATACCAAATTTGTTTGGAACTTAATCATGATAAGGTAGACACGAAAGTTTGTGGAACCTCTCAACATATCTAAGTCGCTAGATAAAAAGAGGCTTCCCCAAGGTGCTTCATGTAAAAATTTTGGCAACAAGAGTGTCACCAATTTGGTCTTCAAAAAGGTCAAAATGCTGATGACTTAGTCCCAAAAGATTTTATATAATTTATGTTCTCGAGATACCACAATTATTGTTATGTTTACAAATTAGGCCCTTAAATATTAGCACATTGAATGTGATTTTAAATTTGTGGAAACTTGAACATGAATTTTGATAATCACAGGGGCGTCATAAATGACACATACAAGATGGATCTAATTCTTGTTCATCCTCCGCATCTTATTGCTTTAGCTTGCATCTACATTGCTAGCGTATTCCGGGAGAAAGACACGACTGCTTGGTTTGAAGAACTACGTGTTGACATGAATGTGGTTAGTGTTTTGCTCTATTTTAAGAATTTGTATCTTTACTTAAATGTGTATAGTGTATAGTATTTTGAAATTATATTAGTTTTGGTGCTGAAAAAGGTTTATCAATTTTAGGTGTTAGTCTTTATAGTTTTTTTCTATTTTGTTTAGGCCGAAATATCTACAAAATGATTACGCTTAAGTTGTTATTATTTTGTTATGGTTTTGATCACTATATAAAATTAATAGGTTTTAAGTCCGTTAAAAATTATGATAATTTTGTTCAAATTCTTCAAAATAGTAGTTTGCATCCTGAAACTAGATTTTCATAATATCTTATAGACCAAAACAATATATCTTGAATGTTTCTTGTTAATGATTAATCTATGTAGGTTAGGTGGGAAGGGTTGGGTGTTAGTTTTGGATATATTTATTGTGGAGTGGGTTTATGCTGTTGCATCAGGTTATAATCACTTAAATTGAAAATGTTACGAATATGATGAATCGGCTAGGCTTCCAATTATTCGAGCAATAATGAAAATTTTGATCTTGGGTCGTGGTTGTTTTGACAGGTAAAAAATATATCGATGGAGATACTTGATTTTTATGAAAGCAACAGGATGTTCACGGAAGATAGAATTAATACTGCTCTCCAGAAGCTAACCTTGAGGCCCTAAGAATGAGCCAGCTATCAAGCTGCATACGTTGAATGAAATTAGCAAGTTGCATCTATCACTGGCTGTTCTGAATTCTTTTGATCACTGCTGCATGATATGTTCCAGTATTGCCTTTATTATTACTGGCTTATGAGGTTAATGTTAAAGATAAAAAAAAGGATGAAAGAGCAACGTAGTTCTTCATGAGGACAAAAATCGATTTTAATGTGATTTGAATTAGTCTTGTGTGTATTATCTATTTAAAGTACTGTTTCATAACTCGAACATTGTGTGGAAGTGTGAGGCATAAACTGAGTACTTTGTACGTTTTGTTCTGTAGTTGAACTTATTATGTAAGTCTATATATATATATGATTTTCAACGAGTGTACGAGAACCCTAATTTTAAGAAAAACATGCTTTTCTTTTATTCTTTTTTATTTTAGAAAAGGGATACTTTTTTCCAACCATGCTCCCCAAGTCTTTCACCCTACCGATTCATCCAAATTCCAAATTTCAATCACGATAGTTGGCGATTGGAGAGTGGAGAGACACAGCTGCTGCTCCTAAGGTAACATTTTTTTTTTCTCTCTGAATTCATTTGAGGACTATATTAATTGTAAATTAGTGAAGCAACATTGTTTAGATGGAGAAACACATTTCCCGTATCCGTATAATACACTGGTATATATTATTATTTGGCTATTGTCTGAGTTCAATTTCTTTTTAGGGGATTCACCATTAATGGTCCTATCAAACGAATATAATACATTGTCATGATTGTCTCCCTAAATTTCTTATATAATATTAACCAGAGAAAGCTACTTGTTTGTTTGAATGCTTGAACCACCAAAAGCAGAGGGAAATAGGAAGGACGTTCCTCCTCAAGAAAACTGAATGTTGATATTGTTGTGTTCCCTCCCTTACTGCATAACGACACCAAAGAATTCGGGTCATGTTTTAAATGGTTGTTTTGGTCTAATGAAACAGAGGAGTAATAGTAGAATTTGACTTGACGGAAAAGAGGTTGCAAGAAGTGCCAGTACGCGATAATTATAATAAATTTCAATTTAGTGAATTTGGTAGTTCTTGTAGTGGCCCTATGACAACAAAGTGGAGATATAGATGGTGAACGAATATGGGGTGAAGTCATCTTGGGTTAACCTCATGTTACACCAACGTGCCTCTCCAAATTTACTGAACGGTTAGACTTGGAATAACTCGAGCTTTTAGCAAATTTGTAAAAGGAAAAGTATATGGAACCAACTCCAAATCAGTCACGAATAGAACAACTTAATTAATTACAAATATAGTAATTAGTTTTATTTATTTATAATTTAAAATATTAGTTATTAAATGTTTCACTACATTTAAATTAGGAGGAGATACATTTAGTATCATTGCAACGTGAATCACAGAAATTGATTTAATTAGCTTTCGTCTCTTCACCCTCCTTCTCTCTTCAAATATCTAAAACATGATAAATCAGAAAACAGATTCAGAATCATCCAATTTACAAAGAAAAGAAACATCCTAATGCCTAGTCCATCCACATAGAGGTTTTAGATTCACTCCAAGGCATTTGGCTGGTTTTCCCTAGCATTATTGTTTGTAAAATTGTAAGTTTAAACTCGGTTAATTCACCAAAGATCACTTAATTCACCTAAGATGACTTATACATACCATGTTGCCTGTGTATAAAAAATTAGTGGTGAAATTATAAAATACATGTTAAATATAAAATATGTATTAAAAATATATTGTAATTAAATGTGTATGTTTAACAAGATACTATTATGAATTATTATTTTTTTTAACAAAGGATTAATATATTCTTAATTTTTTATTTCGCAAATATTCTTGTTCTTGAACATTTGAAAATATTTTTAAGTTCCAGACTTTTTATTTTGTAGATATTTTTGAATCATTTAGAAATACTTTTAAGTCTCTAACTTCTTTAAAAGTTGGATATAGACTAGAAGGATAGAAATTTGAATACCAGTGAATTTAACAATAGACTATAATCAAATAAGGTCTGCTGATATCCATAGGATATCAAAAGATAAGAAAGTTTGTCATACCACATATGACTAGATTGTCGTAAACCATACAGTGACTTCAACAGCTTGCAGCATTGATTCAATCGACGAGATGTAAACTCGGGTGGTAGAGTCATATAAACATTCTCAAAAAGATCCCCATGTAAGAAAGCATTATTGATAGGGCTGCACGCGGATCGGATCGGATCGGATATGGCCAAAATTTCAATCCGATCCGCACTAAAATCATCGGATCGGATCTAATATCCGCAGTTTTTAAGGTTGGATCCAATCCGATCCGATCCGCATATTTGCGGATCGAATCGGATCAGATATCGGATATATCCGCAAATCACAAAAATATTTTTAAAAGCTTATTTTTATTAAAAAATATCAATGAAATTCATTTTTTCTATTCTTTTAAATATGTTTACTCTTAAAATAATATTAAACATAATTTTCTCAAATAATAAATTAAAATAATACAATATATATGATAATTATTAGTTGAAATAAAACATAAAAAGAATATTTATTTATTTATTTCTTTATTTTTGCGGATACGCGGATATGCGGATACCAACATAAAATCCGCAATCCGATCCGTTTAGTGTGCGGATCCGATCCGATCCGATCCGGAAGCCTTGCGGATCGAATCCATATCCGCAATTTTCGGATTGGATTCGGATAAATACCGCGGATATGCAGATCGGATCCGATCCATGAATACCCCTAATTATTGACATCCAACTGATGTACGAACCAATGTTTCATAGAAGCCAATGCCAAAACTAATCTGATGGTGGCAAGTTTGACAACAGGGGAGAAGGTTTCCAAGAAATCAACACCTTCAGTTCGAGTGAACCCTTTAGCCACAAGGCCTGCTTTATATCGATCAACTGAACCATTAGGCTTGTATTTGATGTGATAGACCCATTTACATCCAACCGGCTTAACGCCTGCAGGCCAATTAACAAGACACCAAGTGTTGTTCAACTCAAGAGCATCTAGCTCATCTTTCATAGCACTACGTCAATTAGAGTGTTGATTGGCGTCCTTAAAAGACTTTGACTCAATATTAGAATGTAGAGATAAGGAAAACTTATGATGAGAAGATGAAAGAGAAGAAAAATACATAACTGAAGATAGGATAATGACATTTTGAGGGAGAGAGATTTGTGGAGGTGAGAAAGGAATTATACAAGTAATATGAGAGATATGCTGGAGGTCGGTGAGGTCAGTCGGAATGACGAGGATGTGGTTATTCAGGTGGCAAGAAAGGTGACATGGGATGAAGAGGTGGTGGTGGGTTAGTGTCTATTGCGGAAAAAGGGGAGGTTGTACGACTTGAAATAGATCCAGGGGTCATGGATTCAAGTTGGTTAGGACACGACAGTGTGAAAGAAAGAGGGGTTGTTGGAGAAAATAAAGAATTGGATGGAAGTGGGTCAATGGGTATGTGTGAGGGTCCAACTGGAAGACTAACTGAATTTTGTTTTTGAGAAGGCGTGTTTGGCAATGTTGGGTTGAGTGTACGAAATTGGACATTTTTTTGTGGCTAAGGGTAAGATTATTTCATAAAAAATCACATTTCTAGAAATCTCAATTCTTTTATCTTCTAAAACATAAACAATATATCCTTTAAAATCATGTTGAAAACCAATAAACACAGGCTTTTTGCCTCTTGAATCAAATTTTGATCTGTTTTTCATTAGAGTAGAAACAAAATATAAGCATTCAAAAACTTTAAGGTCATGATAATTTGGTGGATGATTAAATAAAATGTCAAATAGTGTTTTAAAATTAATTGCGGACGATGGAACTCTGTTAAGTAAATAAACAGCATGTTTAACAGCATAAGACAAAAAAGATGATGGTAAATTAGATTGAAACATAAGAGCACGAGCTATATTCAAAATATGTTGATACTTGCATTCTACCCTTGTATTTTGTTGAGGAGTTTCAACACAACTACGTTGATGAATAATGCCATTTGAAGCATAAAAATCATATAAAATGAATTCTGGTCCATTATCGGAATGAATAGCTTTGACTTTAGAGTTGAATTGTGTTCCAACTAAAGTAATAAAACTTTTTATATGATTTTGCACTTCTCCTTTTGATTTAATAAAATGACCTATGTAAAGCGACAAAAATCACCAACAATAGTAAAAAAATATTTATGATTATGAATAGAATTTTGTCAAAACCCAAATATCAAAATATAATAAATCAAAACTTGCATTGACTTTATTAAAACTTTGAGAAAATAAAAATTTTATTTGCCTTAGAAAGATGACAAATGTCACAAGCCTTATCATGATGCATAGAAATAAAAGAAAAATATTTATATAAATGATTAAGTCTTTATCCAGAAAGGTGTCCTAAATGAAAATTTCATATATTTGAAGGTGTAATGGGTGAGGATTGGATGGAATTTATAGAATGTGTAGTGGATGAATTTTTACCGAAATTAGATTCAAGAACATATAATCCCTCTCTCATTCTACCCAAATCAATCATCTCTAATTTGTTGCTCTGTAGAGTGCAAGAAGAAGATAAAAAAGTGAGTACATTTGAGTGTTGAAGTAATTTTTGAGATTGAGATAATATTAAAGTTAAAATGAGATAAATAAAGAACATCATATAGAACTAAAGATAGTGAAAATTGAACAATGCCTTTTGTAAGAAATAATAATTTGAGAACCATTTGGTAAATGAATAATAATAGAAGAAATTTGTGTGTAAGAAATGAAACAAGAAAAATTTGATGCAATGTGATCTATGACACCAGAATTAATGACCCAAGTGTTCAAGAATGAATCTCGATTTAAAAAATTGTTAATAATAGAAAAATTACTGAAAGAATAAAGATAATGAGTAGTTGGACTTGACAAAAGCCCAATTTGGTTTGAAGGATGAGTTTCTTTAATGGAAGAAAGTGTCATGAAAGGAAAGTGTTGGACTGACGAGAGGTCCAAAAAAGGCTCCTGAGGAAATTGTTGGTGTGCCCTTTTTCCTTGACCTAGGACAGAGTAGGGAGGCAGCTCGGCAATTCGAAGAAGATCAAATTGAGCTAAATTGGAAGGTTGATTATTCATAGTGGGAGGGAATATTGAAGCAGTTTTAAGATCTAAATTGGTTGGTTTATCCATGGTGGTGCAGAGCTCAAGAGGAGCTCTAATACTATGATAAAATTATGAAAGAATAAGAAAAGAAAAGATGAAGAATTTTATTGTATATTGATTGATTGAATCATGAAGGTAAAACTAAATATATATAGAGCATTGCCTACGAAAGATAAAAGTAATGATAAAATAAGAAGGTAACATAAAGATAAGATAAGATGATAAATAATAAAATTGTAACTGAATTTATGTATTCTGTTCGACTGAATTTGTAGATCGTGAGACTTCTTCATTGTTGTCATAGGCTAAGGTGGAAGAATAGTTTAATACAATAAGTTACAGTTGTTTCTAATCATAACAGAATTCCAATTCTTACATATTACTAATTTATGCTCTAAGTTTGACAAATCAAAAGCTTACTTCATTCCTAGTATGGATTAACTTATTTTGCTATTCATCTAACCAAAATTAAAAAACCTTGATCAAGGAAGGAGCGATTGGCAGAATGGTAGAGAAGGTAGCACTCATCCCAAACCTAGTTACCATCATAAACGTTACATTGATCACCCTCTTTGGAGAGAAACTGAACCACCGGAGGAGGAGCTAAAGAAGAATGAGACAAAGAAAAAGGAAGGTGGACGCTGAGAAGAATGGTTCCTCAAGAGCGTAAGCCTCTGTATTCGAGGTAAAAGAAGCGGCGAAGAAGATGAGGAGGGTGAGTAAGAAGAAGTTACCAATGCCAAGAGAAGGTTCTAGAGGGTTAAAGCATTTGAACTTAGTTCTTCTTCAAAAGGCATCGTTGTGAAGAATTGAAGAGGGGATAGTGGGAACTTATCTGTCCCATTCAAAAACTTTCCCACAATACGTGTATTCGTAACGCACAACGGGAGTTACGTCAAATTTTTCTGTGGAGTCTAATGTACTCATATGAATAAAGAGTTTATATGTCTAATTTTTAAAGAGGTAAAAAAATTTTAAAATATTTTTGAATAATTAAAAACAAAAATTTTTACAAAACAAAAGAACAAAGATTTATTTGTCCTTTTTTTTTAAATTTTTTACAAGAATAAATTTTTATAATTTATGATAGTATTTTTAATTAAAATTAGAAATGAATAAGAATCGTAATAATGAGATATATGTTTTTTTTAATATTTTAAATTTAAATTATTTTTAATGATAGAATCACTAAAATTAGAAATTAATGATTCGAATATATATATAATCATTGAATTGATTCACTCTAAAAATTCCTAATAATTATACTTATCGTATATTTGTTAATATGATATTCTCACGACGAATATAATACTAGAATTTTTCTTTTAACCTACAACTATCATAGTAATTAACAAATATTTATTATACTTTGATTACGAACACCTAATACCCTACGGTGCTAGTTAAATAGATATTGGGTATGATTTAAATACTTGTAGAATTAATGATTAGTCAATATGAAATCCATCAATTATAGTAATGAGTTCGAGCTCTACCATTATAATGAATGAATTAAATAAAATCTTAGTCAATGGATTTGAATGAATAAGAAATGAGTTTCTTAGGTTGTTTATAATTCATTATAATAATGTAACAAGATAAAGTTTGACAATCAAATTGTACTTTAAGAGTTAGCCAAGAACTGAAAAGATCGAAGGAATTATATTTTTATTCTTGGGTTTTAGTAAAAATATTATTATTTCATACTATCGGATCGTCAAGGAGTGTTGCTAGACGCCAACCTTAATTATTAGTAAATTTAGTATGACTAATTTACTATCCGCTTAGTATTGAACCTATGAGGTCATACGCTAACAAGTATTCTGGTCCTTGGTAGAGAATTATTTAATTATTATTTTGATTTGGTTAAAATAAATAATTTTGTTTATTCAAATGAAATATTATAATATTCTGTGCTAGCACCATGAATATAATAATTGAGAATATTAAGTAATTAATTATTTATTCTATGATGAGTTTTAAATATAGATAAGATTCTAACTGATTCTATTTCAAATTAAGAAGAAAATATAACAATTTTTCCTTTACCGGCTTCCACATAAAAAAAATCTAATTCTTAAAGAAAATTTTTAGTGCAAGGAGTTACAAAAGGTTTCTCAATGTCTATTGATTAAGAAGTTGATAATAAGAATTAGTCTCGGTGTAGATACACATAATACCTTCGTATTATTGAAGGAAAAAATCTTTTTCACTAGACTACTTAGAGCAACTCCTATGCATGAGTCCCAATTTCACTTTTTCTGACAGAAAGAGGTCCTAATCGTTGGAGAAAAAGAGGAGAAGGTCCCACACGATTTTCAAAAAGAATCAGACCCTCTCAATGAGGACTTTGAGATGGCCAATAATAACTTGCCAAATGACAAATTATTATTTAAATAAATAATTATATAAAATTTTAATTAATTATATTAAATAATAATTAAATCGTAATTAATTTATTAATAATTATAATAATTAATTAGATTAAATAATTAAATTTTTATTTAATTAATGATTTATATTAATCATTTATGTCATAATTAATATTGAATATTATTTATATTAGTATATTAATGGTAATAATTATACTATGGAATACTATTTAGTTCAGGTTGTATAAAAATTTAAAAAAAAAAAAAGAAAAAGGACAAGTGCTGAACAGTTGAAGTGAAAACCCTAAATCCCAATTGTCAATTGAAGCCAGCCATTCATCTCTCCTCTCTTCTCTGAGAAGTGAGAAGCTGAGAACCATTGCAGCCACCAGCCCACCACCACCAGTCGAACAGCCCACCGCCACCGCGTTCCGCAGCCACCGCGTCCCGAGCCACAGTGATGAGCGGATAATTTATACACTTTTTGGCATTGTTTTTAGTATGTTTTTAGTATGATCTAGTTAGTTTTTAGTATATTTTTATTAGTTTTTAGTTAAAATTCACTTTTCTGGACTTTACTATGAGTTTGTGTGT
>NC_029773.3:13432134-13432471 GCF_000817695.3 Arachis duranensis | reverse complement strand
TTTTCGAAAATTTATGCTTATGTTTATCTATGTTTGTGTCTTATGATCATTAGTGTCTTAGTGTCTATGCCTTAAAGTTATATGAATCCATCACCTTTCTTAAATGAAAACTGTTTTTATTACAAAAGAACAAGAAGTACAGGATTTCAAATTCATCTTTAAAACTAGCTTAATTAGTTTGATGTGGTGGCAATGCTTTTGTTTTCTGAATGTATGCTTGAACAGTGCATATGTCTTTTGAATTTGTGGTTCATGAATGTTAAAATTGTTGGCTCTTGAAAGAATGATGAAAAAGGAGACATGTTACTGAGGATCTGAAAAATCATAAAAATGATTC
>NC_029773.3:13410206-13429864 GCF_000817695.3 Arachis duranensis | reverse complement strand
TCTCCGTGGGATCGACCCTTACTCACGTAAGGTTTATTACTTGGACGACCCAGTGCACTTGCTGGTTAGTTGTGCGAAGTTGTGTAATGCCATGGTATTGAGCTACCACGTTTCTGGAGCCATTACCGGGGATTATGAGAGTTGTGAAAAAGTAATGTTCACAATTTCGCGCACCACACAGCGTCCCGCAGCCTCCGCATCCAGCAGCCTCCGCGTCCCGCAGCCGCCGTTCGTGTGCGTCGTCCATTAGTGGTCGGTCGCTCCTCCTTCTCCTTCGTCGCATGTATCCCTCTTCTCTGTCGTGCTGGCCGCAATTTCTCCAGCCCCCTTTGCTCCGCCGTGGTCGCCTCCCTCTACTATGCCGTACTCGCCGCAATTTCTCCAGCCCCCTCTGCTCTGTCGCGGTCGCCTCCCTCTGCTCTTCCGTGCTCGCTGAAGATTCTGGTGGGTGAGTCCTCTCCTCTTTGCTGTGTTCTTACTGTGTTGTGTATTGAAAAATCGTTCTTGCTGTGTTATCGTATGGAATGATGTGCTGTTACAATCTTCTTTGCTGTGTTTTTGGCTGTTACTGTGTTCTTGTTATGGTGTTAATAATTGTTCTTTTTGCTATGTTATTGATTAATTATTAATAATTTATATTACATAATAATATGTATTTTTTTGTTAATAATCTTGTTGTGTTATTCTTGGTGTTGTATTTAAATTTTAAACTGTTGCTGGTGTTGTAGTTATTAACAATTTAGACATGAAGCAAAAGCATATGATACTATTGTCATCCACAACAAAATTTGGTTTAAATTGCCAGGGGAAAGAACTTGAGGTGATTAAGGCTTATGACATCACACTTTTGTCAGATCATGGTACTATAATTCATTGAAAATATGTTCAATATGTAGATGAGTAAAGCAAGATGAAAAGTGACCCTATCACATCACTAGGTTTCTTTATATTCCCCTGCACTGACATTTGTGTTTTGAGTAGCAAAAGGAGTTATCTTCACAATACTTTCTTTTATTTGATAACTTCAATTTTGCCAACATTTTATAATACCTATAATATCCTGGAGAAACTATATACAACTTATCTAAAATACAAGATGTTGAATTGGCATTATGCTTGCATCATAAACTGATGTAACTAATAATCTTCATTTTCCGCCCCACTTGAAGGTCATGGAAGAAGTGTTGCTGTTATGTTTGCATTGTTTATGGGTTTGTCATTATGGGTTTGCCATTATGTGTATTTTTTTTTTGTTTAATTATAAATTTTGATGTTTGAAGTTATTTGTGAACTTCTAATATTAAGTAATGAATAATTTATTAGGTGAAATTTTAAATTTTAATAAGTTAGAAATTATTGAATTTATATATTTAAAATTATTTTTAGATTTTTTAATAATTTTATTTAATATTTAATTAAACCGGTTGTAGTCACCAAAAAAAAAAATAATTAAACCGGTTGAATCCCGGTTGAATCCTGGTCGAACCAGTGAACCATTAAACCAGTGACCTTACCAGTTTATTGACCGGTGCGGTTCTCGCAACCTTGCTTTTTAGGGGTTTTGTTACTTGTGACAACCAATCTTTTGTATGAAAGTATTCTTGTTGGTTTAGAAACTATACTTTCAACGAGAACTTATTTGTGAAATTCTAGACCACGCAAGAATCCGTTCGTCAAAATGGCGCCGTTGCTGGAGAATTGCAAACGTGTGCCTTATTATTGGTTATTGTAAATATTTGCTTTTTTGCTTGGTTGCTAGTTTTTGTTAGTTTAGGAATTAGTTGCTTATTTTTGCTAGTTTTTGTTTTTATTTTCTTTAGCTACTATGAACTCTCACCCCTTTGGCTATGAGTTTGGTTATAATCATGTTGCAGGAAGAGGAGATTACAATGAGAACATGCATTAAGGATGGGAGAATCAAAGATGGGAGAAGTCACAGGGATTTGATCAACCCTCTTGGCAACAACCTCCACCAACATACTATGACCAAGAGCCATTCTAAGAAGTATATCAAGATAATGGCTATGGTGAGCACTCTTTTGATTATCAACAACCACCACCATACGCCTATGAACCCCCTCCATAACATAGCTTTGAACCACCATACTCACAAGCCCCTTACCACCAAACACCCCCATATGACCCTAACCCATATCCAGCATACCAACCACCCTATGAGCCAAACGAACCATACATAGCACCACCCCAATTCCAACCCAATTACTCCCAAGAACCACCACCTCAACATACACCATCTCTTTAACCTTATCAAGAAGAACCACCTTCCTATCATGAACCATTCTTCCCATGCGGTGAACCCTTCCAACCATCCCAATCTCCAATGAATGAAACCCTTGGTGTACTTCTTCAAGGGGAAGAAAGGATGGATAAGAAGGTACTAGAACTCACGGGTGCCTTAACCGAGTTAGTAAATCAATTAGCATCCCAATACGTGAGCACTCAAAGCACCCCCATGACTGCATGCGGGGAATCAAATGAAGAGCGTAGCATGAAGGAGACACTAGAAACTCCAGTTGACAATGAGAAACGTGACTTTGTATTGGAACAAGTAGAGAAAGCCGTAAGAGTTGAAGAGGAAGAAGTGGTTGAAGATTTAGGAGACGCTGAACCTCCATGGGAATCTCGAATTGTAGAGTATTCCTCCAATAAGCTTGAAATTGATGTTGAGGAGGATAGTGCACAACCTCCAAGGCATGTTCCTTATGAAGAATTGGACGGAATAGATCAAGAGGCAAGTTCCCTTGGTGATGATGATCATGAGTCAAGCTTTCCTAGTGATGAACTTGCATTCGCAACTGAACCCCTTGATTTTGAAAAACCTTCTCCAAGTGAATCTGAAAATGATGTAGAGGTAGACTTTTCTCAACCTCCAACTTATGACTTGAGTGATGGAAAAGAATTTGAAGAATTTGATCAGGGTGTAGTTGAAGTTGAAGAGGCTTGCAAAGAGGTGGGAGAACTCAGAGAGGAGCACAAGGGAGTGGAGCTTGTAAGGCCATTGGAAACACTTCCCCACAAGCCATCACCATCCATCCTTTCATTCAAGTGGGTAAACCTCTTGTCTCTAAGCTTTATAATCTCACTTGAATATGGTTTACTTGAGATGGGTGGTCAACTTAGAGCTCTTTGTGGCGTTAAGAGTAAAAGGAAGATGGTTAGTAGTTGGAGTTGTCAGGCAACGTTCGATATGGCTGCATACTCCAAATTGAAGTGCAAGGGTTGGTGTAGAGCTCGATTGCATGGGTCTAGGAAGTTGTTTGGACACTTCAGTGAGAATTCAAATTGCTTGCCACTCAGTTGGAACAATGATGATCAACAAGAAGACGGATGCAAAAGCAAGGTTTGGGACTCCGGAATTCATTCCAACAATCAACACTCTTGGGGCCTTGTCACTTGCCTTAACTTGCTTGAAGGCTTTTTGCGCCTAGTTTGGGATCCCGAGGCTATTGGAAGTACAAACATTGGTGGGGATTCCTAGAAGAGTTCAAGCGTAAGCCGCCCTGACAAGGAGCTCACCAAATATCCAACTTAAGGACTTTAACTAAAAGTGCTAGGTGGGAGACAACCCACCATGGTATGACCGTTCTTTTTCAGTCTTAGCTTTATTTAATTTTGTTTTGTTCTTATTTTTACTTTATTCTATTTTTATTAGTGTTCATTCATCATGTTTGCATCAGCATCTGCATTCTGTATTCTGCATTTCGCATAAAAAGGGGCTAAACCACGCGTGGGCGTCGATACCTATTCGACGCATCCATCCAACGAACAGAAAGTTGTAATGGAATCATGTGGCTGGTATGCAAAACACACAATTTGAGCCACGCGAACACGTCTGCGACGTGTACGCGTCAACTTCATTTTAGCACACCACGCGTGGGAGTGCGCGACGCGCACGCGTCGCATACACCACTTTGCCCCCTTAATTCTGGACAGAGAGTTGCGCCAAAATGACGCTGGAATCGTTCGTTTAACACGATTTTGGCCGACGCGTACGCGTGCTTCACGCGAACGCGCCATCTTCATTATGCTCCCTTCACGCGTTTACGTCCATGACGCGTACGCATTGATGCATTTTTTTGCCTCATCCACGCTCACGCGTGATCCACGCGTACGCGTGGATTTGATTTCATTAACCCCCTGACGCGAAAACCCTAACCCCCTCGCGTGCCCTTTTTCTCTCTCTTCCCTCCAACGTCTTTTTCTCTCCCTCTCTTCCATTGCAACCCTCACCACCATCACCCTTCCCCCGCAGCCACCGCTGACAACCTTGAACTGCCGCCGACGCTGCCGAACACCCTCCTTCCCCTTCCTCTTTTCTTCTCGCTCTTTTCTATCCTTTCAACCCTTCCCGCCGACCCCACGCACCGTCGTGGACAGCCCTGCGCCGCCGTGCCACTCCCCTTTCCCTTCCTTTCCGATTCTAGTACTACACCCCCCCATGTTTCCTTTTTTTCACCCCTGCATTTCAATTTCATTCTTCTGTTCAATTACGTTGGTTAATTTAATTTGAATCTGTTGTATTAGGTTAGTTAGAGATGCATGTTCATAGTGAATTTTAGGTGGTTAGATAGCTAGGATGTGGTTAGTGGATTTAGGTCTGATAAATGCTCCATTCTTGCTGTCTGAAATAGTTAATTCTTCTCTATTTGTGATGACAATTTGACCCTATGCTATACTGCTTTGCTTGATGCTATTATATGGGTTTCAATTGTTATTCATGCTCTGTTAATGTTCCATTGATTTATTTTGGTGCTAGACTGGTTTATTGATGCTGTTGAGTTTTATCTGAAATTGTTGAATTCTTACCTGCGTTAATTTGGTTCCTTGATATTAGATTCTTGATGTTTGATTTTAATGAAATTCAAATCTGAATTGCTATTGCTGTTGAACTCTCATTCCGATTTGATCTTCATTGTTGAATCCGTAATCCTTAATTCTTTGAATTCATATTCTTTGCTCATGATCGATGGTTGAATTTACTAAGAAAAAGCTGGCTGCATTATAGAATCATTGCTTATTCCTATTTTATTGACTCACTCGCTTAATTCCTATGAATTTACACATGGTTATAGTGTTTTTAATTGATAATAAATTCTTAGGAAATCCAAACTGCTTGATTGAGTTTAGGACTAGCCAACCACTTTGCCTTGCTTTATGCTACCTGATTCGTTTGATTTCTTGTTCTTCATGCTGCCTGACACTTACAAAATTCATATGGCTTGTTGAGTCTACTATTTGTTTTTCTGGGAATGTTTCTTTTACTGCCGGAATGCTGCCCAATTTTTTTGAAAACTGTTTTACTTAACTTCCACTCATGAATTGACTTTAGTACTTTTGAAATTGTGATTTATTTGGTTTACACCAAAGCCAATTCATGAGATGCTGGGCTAGCATTCCCATTCCTTTTGGTTCCCTTTCTTCATTCCTCTTTTGCCTATCCACTGCTTGTTATGCTTGCCCATTAATTGCCTAGTTGTTTCCCCGCTTTATTTGTTAATCTATATCCTGGAATTTCTGTTTTTCAGGATGTCTGATCCGAAAGAAAAAGGAAAGGATAAGGCCAGTTCCGGTAAGAGAAAAAGAGGACAGTCATCTGTCGCTCTGTCAGATATTCTAGGGAATGAATCCTGGCGTGAGAAGAACTTCACTCCACAGGAAAAAGAAGATCAACTAGTGCATGCGAATGACCCAATCAAGTTTGCAAATCGCTAATGTGAACTAAAATTTCCGGTCTTTGCGGAAAAGAGGCAACTCTATTTAGAAAAGACTCACAGAATACCAACTGAATTACAGCAGTACGTTGCAGAGCAGATCAAACAGAGAGGTTGGGTCTTTCTGGAGAGGAATCTGATAGAGGTTAATGTATCCTGGGTCCGTGAATTCTACTGTAACTATTACAAGACGACCCTTGATGCTGTGCAGCTTAGAGGCAAGCAAATCTTGGTCACAAAGGAAGCCATAGAAGACATCCTCCACTTCCAACCTAAATCAGACAAACCAGATGGTTATCAGAAAGTTGAGGAGTCCATTAGATTTATGAGCTTTGATTGGGATGCTGTGAGGCACACCATAGCCATTGATCCTGCTGTTCTATGAGTTCTGGGAAAATTAAAGGTGAATCCTAAGGGTATTAAGATTATATACCTCAATGATGAGGCTAGGCTATGGCAACAAATACTGAGTAACTATGTCATGCCTAGCACTCACGAGTCAGAGGTGCCGGCCGCTATGATTATCCTCATTTAGTGCGTTTTGGAAGGAAAGGAACTGTACCTTCCACGGTTCATCAGGAAGTACATGGCTCGAGTTCATGGCAGAGGTACCCTGCCATTTTCGTACTTGGTCACCTAGATGGCCCGCCGAGTTGAGGTGCCTTGGGAGCTTGCGGATGAGAAGCCACCGGTTACCGATGCAAAAAAATTATTCCACACGGCAAGCGGTTCGGATCCTTCGGCCACATACCACATTCTCTTACTGCCTCTTCTGATGCGGCCACATACTCCGCAGCACCTTCAGCGCCTGCCGCACCTCCCGCTCCCACAGCACCATCATCCGCTTCCCAGCCCGTCTACCTTCTTGTGCATCGCCTCTTTGAGCACTTAGATCGGATGGAGCGCTGCAACCAGCGGCGTTATGAGCGGTCTGAACATCGCAACAAGCGACGCTATGAGCATCTAAAACTGATGATGAGGACATGGCATACTGACATCCCCTCCAAGCCTGACACACCATCAGAGCACTCTGAGGAAGAGCAGGAGGAGGATGCCCAGGAGGAGGACCAATAGCAGGCACATCACGAGGAGCCTCAGCTTGAGCAGCCTGTAGGACCTCAGGCACTTGCACAACTAGAGCACACAGAGCCAGCCGCAAATCCTTCAGTAGGCGTGGACCCTTCACACCCGGCTTGACTAGAGCATCGAGGACGATGCTGTGATATAAGTGTCGGGAGGTCGCCATCTCTGGCGGATCCTATTTTGGTGAACTATTTCAGACTTTTATCCTATTTTGCTTCATTTTGTATTTTTGCTTTATTTTATTTTATTTTATTTTATTTTATTTTACTTTTCTTTGAATACTTGCACATTTTATTTTATTGTACTTTTATTTATTTTTACTTTGTTATATTTTGCACTTTGGGCTGTATATATCTTAGATATTTAGCTTAGATTGCACTCTTAGTCTATTAGTTGTGATATGGAAAAACATGGATTATTTAGTTAGTTGACCCTTTTTAGCATATGAGAAATTGGTTTCATTGGAAACATGGATAAACTAAAATATTTTAGTTTTCATAATCACAACATCTCATTTAGTATATATATATATAGTAATAAGTGTTGGTCAATTGATGAAATTTTCAAGAAATGTATTTATTTTTAGGAAAGGCATTTAAGATTCACAGCGATTTGAGTTAAAACCTTTTTGTAACTTGCATGATATATATATAATTGAAATATGGTTTTTTGAGCTAAAGAACACACAATCCGTGAGTTTTTGAGCTTAATTTCAGGGTTACATTATTTAACCATAATATCTTATTCTTGTGTGTTTTTTCACTATGATTGTAGACTTTACTTTGTTCCATTCTATATGTCCATTGTTTAGTGTATTTACATGCACACACATGATTGAGGCCATCATTTGTTATTAGCTTACTGCAAAGTGGAGGAATCAAGAGACACTTATCATTATTCACATTTTAGGTTTTAGATGTAGTTTCTAGAGAGAGAGGTTCTCTCCTCTCTCTAGGTTTTAGGATTTAGAATTTCTCTTAGTTTTAGTTTTGGAGTTAGATTAATATTTGGAGACCCTTGAGTTGGAAAACTCAAGAGTTAACTAGTAACTGGAAGTTGTTGGCTAGCTCTCTAGTTGTTAACGCTAATCCTTCCTAAGGGAGAGGATTAGGACTTGTGAATAGAAGTTGGCTCAACTACTTGACTTTTCTTCATTCGTTGAGGGTTAACTAAGTAGAAACAACAACCTATTATTATTAATCTTGGGAAATCCAACAAGGATAGAACTTTCAATTAATCTTCTCCTAGTCAAAGCTTTTTATTTTAATTATATAAACTTCTCATTAATTTTCATTACTTTTATTTATTATCATTTATTTTTCCATTCCTCAATCCTAAATTTCTCGGAAAACCCACAACAAATAATAAGAACACTTCCCTACAATTCCTTGAGAGTTGACCCGAGGTTTGAATACTTCGGTTATTACTTTTTAGGGGTTTTGTTACTTGTGACAACCAATCTTTTGTATGACAGGATTCTTGTTGGTTTAGAAGCTATACTTTCAAAGAGAACTTATTTGTGAAATTCTAGACCACGCAAGAATCCGTTCGTCAGTTAGCAAACAACAGTGCCCTTTCTCGCTAAAATACAAAATTTTAAGTACTTCATGTTTCTGTATCTCCGGCTAGTTATTATCAGTGTAACCAACACAATTTACTTCAGATGTATTTTCATAATAAATTCTATCATTTAAAGTATGTTTGATGTAACAAAGAATTCTTTTTCTTACTTGCAAATGGTTAATGTAAACTCCGTTAAATTAGTAAATAATTAATCTTTTAATAAAAAAATTAGAAATGTAAATATTATATTAAATTAGAATAGAGCTCATCGAAACGAGAATTTTGACACTAATTTCGAAAAAAACGGTCCAAGACTGGACCGAACGGGCCGAACCGATTGAATCGGGTCCAAACCGGGCCGTCGATCCAATCTGACCGACCTATTAAATGAACCCAAGCCTTTTTTCTCCCTTATTTCAGCAGAAAATGAAGCTGAAGCATTCACATGGAGAAGAGAATGAAACTTCACCGAAAACCCTTACGGTGAACTCCGAATCCCGTAACTCCTCCGTCCGAATTCCAATCGCCGCACCGTTTGCGGCTACGCGTTCACCATGTCGAGCTCTACGTTTTTAACAGAAAAATTTCATAGGTAAGTCATTAAATATTCCCAGCCACTCCTTTCCCTCAATTCTTGAAAGTATGGTACAAGTATTGAATTCCCTTGCTTTTTGATATTTTAGGATCCAATTAGCTTGAGGAAAACGTTCACTCTTGCTTATGTGAAGCTTGGGTAAGGTGAGGATATGATAATTCTATTTTAATTTCATTGAATTTGAGCTTTGAGTATTAAATTAGGTATATATGTGTTATAAATGTGTATTAGGTTGTGAATAAATAATTGGAGCTTGAAATTGTGAATATTGGAAGTTGGAGGAAGCTGATTAGTTGAGGTTTTGAAGGCTGTGTTCTTTTTAGGAAAATTGTCTTGGATAATACTTGGGAATCGGCACAGGTAGGGTTTAGGTTTCTTGCATTTAATATATAATGTTATGTGAAAACTTAGGCTAGATGACCATAGGATAAGTTGGAATGCAGGTGTATATTGAATGTTTAGTAAAATTGTTGATGAACATGCTTGGTGGGTGCTTGTTAATGAAGTTTGTTATTTATATTGATGTTGGAAAAGAATATGGGTGAGTTGTTGATTGTGTGTTTACAAGAATATTAAATGAAAGTATGAAGAAATTGTTGAGAAATGAAATTGTCTAGTGCTATTGATTGGTGGTTAGTAGAATGGTGTAGAGTTTTGTTAAGAATTGTTGCTAGTAATTGTATTGACATTGGCAAGTTTGATAATGGAAGGAATGGAAAATTTGAATAAGTATGAGGTTTTAAAAGTTTGAAAAAATTGGTTTTTGGGTTGAACTTCGGTGGACTATAATTGGCTTCTGGAACCCCAAATTGATTATAACTGGTTTTAAATGAAATTTGGGTTCGTGAAGTTTATGCCGTTCGAAGAACGGAAGAAAAATGATTTAAAACGATAGAGTTATGGCTGTCGGAAAATTTGGTAAAGAATATGTGGATATGCAGGTGGTTCCCTGATTGTGCAGCTCTCTGTTAAATTTTTTTTTTGAAGAACGCATGCCCATGCGTACGTGTGGCATGAAATTTTGGCGATGCGTACGCAACTAGTCCCATTCCTACGCGTAAGGAAAACAAGCATGTCCACGCGTACGTGTGACCCACGCGCATGCATGACATGAAGTTTTCACCCACGCGCACGCATGACAAGGGACACGAGCGCGAGCTACACTTTCACACTCCCACGTGTACGCGTGAGCCATGCGTACGCGTGGCACCTGTTCCAGCAACCATGATTTTTGAGGTTTTAAAACCTATTTTAAACTCCTAAACCTCTATTTTCATTTTTTTGGTCATAAATAATAGTGTTAAGCTTGATAATCAGATAAAGTTAGGAAATGAGGATAACTTGAAGGTGAAGTAAAGTTGAAAAGTGATGAATTGGTTATGAAATGTTACGAATAATCATATATGATATTTGGCTGGATAATCAAATGGATGATTATGTATGAAATTTGGCTTGAATGATTTAATGATATGAGATACAAGATTCCTTGGATTAAGTGCCATGGCTTGCCACCACGTGTACCAGGTTGAAAACTCGATACTCTGTTGACCCTATGACGTAAAGGAGAACGGGCATTATAAATTTCCGAGAATGTTACCCCCATTGAGGAATATTGATTATTTGAGAAAAAGCTATGCATAGACTCTTGGGGATGCATGTCGAGGGACAGTCTAAGGTTTTCGGACTTGTCAAGTTGACTGGATAACCGACAAATGAGGCTCACCAGCCATAGGACAGGCATGCATCATATGCATATTACTTGAATTACTTGTTTGTGCTTTAACTGGGTGTACCTAAATGTACTTGCCATGTTAAATGTATATTTGTCACCTGCAATATTTGTAACCTTCTTGTGCTTGCCTTTATATGTTTATTTGTCTGTGAAATGCATGATGGAGTTGGAGACATGGAGGAATGGCAGTGTGGGACTTAGATTTAAGGTTAAGTTAAGTTAGGTTTAAATACTCTTAGAAAACCACCTTTTATGGCTTCTATTTAATACTTTAAGCTCTATAATCTGAGTGTCGGCATTCTAGGATTGTCTCTGGCATTCCCAGGACCTTATATATTATGTGTGTGACACCTTTACCATACTGAGAACATTCGGTTCTCATTCCATACTATGTTGTTATTTTTCAGATGTAGGTCGAGAGGCATCTCGTTAGGCGTCTGGACCCCTGAGGCATAGTGGTTACTGGGTTATTTTGTTGTACAGTGATGTATATATATGTACTTAGCTCTTTCTCTCCACATAACTTATTTTTTTGGTCCTCTTAGAGGTTTATGGAGAGGCAGGATTTTGTTTATGTATATTTGGGTTTTGGATATGTATGTATATATGTGTAAATATTCTCTGGCCAGTCTTGACTTCGCAGGTTGAGTTAGGAGCTTGTTATTTTGTATCTTTGGTACTCTATTCCTAATTTTATACTCTTATGTTCGATGGTTATAGCTTTCTTAACACGCAAGTTAACTCGTTTATTGAGCGATGCGCTTTTATTTCACGAATTTTATATCTCCCATTCTTCAAGGCTCCTAGTATATTATAATTCTTCTGCTATTATATGTACACATTTTAATTTAGAGGTCGTAATACCACACCACCTCTGTTTTACAACTTAAGCGTAAAGCTCAGTGTGGTAGGGTGTTACAGTTAAAACAATGCATCTCTATAAATCTGCTTAACAATCTAACTCCAAACACAATATTTGGTCTAATTGCAATAAAGTATCTCAAACTTTCAATTAGATCTATATCTCTTTCCTTATCTTCTCTCAGCAACTTAAACTTTTTTTATCGAAGTAGGAATTGATTTTGAATGTAAATGTGACAAAGACTAAGCATGAAAAGTAGGGGGAGTTTGAAATCATGCAAGGCCAATTTTTCCTTAAACAAGTGAATTGAGAATATTGTCAAACCTCTAACTTATATACAGTGGATAATATTATCATACAACTCAAGATATCATTTTACATATTATTTTAACAACGTTAGGTAAAAGTGAAATATTTTAACAACCTAGAGGTGTTTTAAACATTTTCTGAGATACTTCATATTACTAATGTAGTTTTTGAAGTGTTCGAAGAAACCAGACTAAGTTATACATGTATCTTAGGTGTCTACAGATATTGAGATGGCACAAGAATCAACTTCTCAACTAAAGTAAATAATAAGCATGAAATATGAAGAGTTGAAAATTTAGAAGACGTAAACATTGATATATACCAGTTTGGCTAAAATAGCTGCATTTAGTCCTCAAGAATACTTAAGAGTTTTATTATTATAATAAGTGTGATAGCACGAATCCCCACACCTTTGTACTGTTGTACAAGCAAGTGCACTGGGTCGTCCAAGTAATACCTAAGCGAGTCAGTGTCGATCCCACGAGGATTGTGGTTTGAAGTAAGCTATGGTTATTTTGCAGGTCTTAGTCAGGCAGATCAGAAGAAGTCAAATTTAACGTGTTTTAATATTGTATAATTACTTTTTATATCAAATAGAGTCAGTACTGGAAATAGAGAAAAAGAGTAATTAGAACTCAGAAGTCGTGTAAACTATGAAAAGAGAACAGTTAAGGGTTAGAGTTACTTAGTCTTTCTGAATTAATGCTGGTAGTACTATCTTCTCTGCTTATGAGTGATCTCTTCTATGGCAGGTTGTATGTGATCAATGTCATGGGACGTGGTCATTGATCTCCTCTGCTTCAGATTGAACGCTATTGGCCGTGGTCATCCAATCTAAGGAAGGGTGAAGCGCTAGCAAGTCATTCTCCTAGTGATCCTACTCAAAGCGCCATAGACAAGGTTGAATCTTTCGGATTAGAGAACGCTGCTTCTTTGGATTCTAGTCTATACCATGGAGACCCCAATCTCCATAGAAATCAGCTGAACTGGTGTCTCGAATGAAGTTGTGGATTAACCGTCTGATAGATGTATAAACATAGCTGTTGGCTCGTGCTTTCCAATCACGTATTCACATGAACCCAAGTAGACGCGGGTGTTTGTCAGGAACTTTCGTTTTAGTGTGATGAACATAGCTAATTTGTCAGATCATCTTATTCACCACGATGAAGATCGGATATACTTCTTTGAAACAGATCAAACACGGATTGGAGAAGAAACAGTAATACTTTTATTAATTCATGGGAGTCAACAGGGCTCCTCCCCTTAACCTAGGAGGTTTAGAAACTCATACTGAGGTAAAACACAATGTAAAACATGTATGATGATAAAAGGGATGTCAAAGTGTTCGAATAACATGAATAAAATCCCTTAAATACTAAACAATGACTAGTAAGGGTAAAACAATCTATTTAGTGCTAAAATTCACTTCTAGAGCCCACTTGGTGAGTGTTTGGGCTGAGCTTTGATGAGATCCACGTGCTATGAGGCTTCTTGGGCATGGAACGCCAGCTAGGGGTCCTCTTTGGGCGTTTGGACATTGGTCTCTGCTCTTTGGGCGCTAGACGCCTAGAAGGGGGCAGGTAGCTGGCATTGAACGCCAGTTTTGGGCCTTCTAATCCGAGGCAAAGTATGGATCATTATATATTGTTGGAAAGCTCTAGAAGTCAGCTTTCCATAGCTGTTGAGAATGCTCCATTTGAACTTCATTAACTCCTGAAAATCCCATCCGAATGCAGTCAGGTCAGATCCGGGCAGCATCTGCAATGCTTTCTTTGTCTCTGAATCAGACTTCTGCTCCAACTCCTCAATTTCAGCCAGAAATTATCTGAAATTGTCCAAAAATACAAAAGCTCATAGTAGAATAGAAAATGTGAATTTAACACTAAAACCAATAAAAACTAAGAAAAACTAAACAAAAACTGCTAAAAACTATATGAAAATGATGCCAAAAAGCTTATAAAATATTTGCTCATCACAACACCAAAATTAAACTGTTGCTTGTCTCCAAGAAACTAAAAACACAGTAGGATAAAAAGACAATTAAGATACAATAAATTTCTAAGTTTCAAATAAAGCTTAGTTAAAATCAGATGAGCGGGACTTAGTAGCTTTTTGCTTTTGAATAGTTTTGACATCTCACTATCCATTAAAACTCAGAGATGTTGGCATCCTTAGAAATTTAGAATCCAGATAATATCATTGACTCTCCTAGTTAAGCTTATTTTGATTCTTGAACACAGCTTTTAGAGTCTTGGCCGTGACCTTAAGCACGCTGTTTTCCAGTATTACCACCGGATACATTCATGCCACAGACACTTTAACTGGGTGAACCTTTTCAGATTGTGACTCAGCTTTGCTAGAGTCCCCAGGTAGAGGTGTCCAGAGTTCTTAAGCACACTCTTTTTACTTTGGACCACGACTTTAACTGTTCAGTCTCAAGCTTTTCACTTGACACCTTCACGCCACAAGCACATGGTTAGGGACAGCTTGGTTTAGCCGATTAGGCCAGGATTTTATTCCTTTGGGCCCTCCTAACCACTGATGCTCAAAGCCTTGGGTCCTTTTACCCTTGCCTTTTAGTTTAAATTGTTATTGGCTTTTTTATTCTGCCCTCCTTTTCCTGCATTTTTGGGTAGTAATGGATTTTTCTGCTTTTTATTTATTATTTTTTTCCTTGTATGCATATATATTTTTTTTTCTTTTGCAACATGCTTTTTCTTTTTCTTTTTGCTACTTTTTCTTGCTTTAGGGATGTGTGCTAAGCCTCTGCCACCAGGGGCGCTAAACTCCAAATTGGCGTTTAGCGCCAGGAAGCCAGAAACAAAGGAGAAGCCACTGCCATCAGGGGTGCTAAATTTTAAAACCTGGCGTTTATTGCTAGAAAGATAGAATTGAAATTGGAGTTTCTGCCACTTGGGGCGTTAGACGCCGAATCTGGCTTTTAATTATTATATTTTATTTTGTTTTAAGTATTTCTAGTTGCAAACATAATCTTTTGGGCTTTAGTAATTATTAATTTATTTTATTTTCAAATCAAAATTAGGTTAGATATAAAAAGAAAAATATTTCACCTTCGGGGGATCTCTCTCCTCTTCGACCTCATTCTAGTTTTTGTTCACCTTTGAACCCTAGTTTTTTCTCAGAATCATGAGCAACTAAACCTCCTTGGTTAAGGTTAGGAGCTCTATTTATTCTATAGATTAATACCATTGCCATTTTATGAATTTGAGTGTATTGAAAAATAACTCTTGTTCTACATGAATTATTGTTGATTCTTGAAAAAGTTATCTCACTTGAACACTAGCTTTAGAGTAAATTCTTCCTAAACCACTAATTGTTTGGACTTACCGAGACACGTGACATACAATCCTCTTATATTTGGGTAATTAGGATTTTTGTGGTTAATAAACTAAAATTAAACCTAACTCTTTAATTTATATTAAGTGACCAAGGAATTGGCGGTTAATTAGGTTAGAGGAGATTAAATCACTAAGAAAATACGGTTTAGTCAATCACAGTTTATCATGTATTAAATCTTGCATGATTAAACTAGTTGGCAATAAATATTGATACGGAAATTATAAACTTAATATCTGTAGAACTACTGGCAAGTGCATTGGGTTATATCAAGTAATAAATCTCACGGCGAGCGAGGTCGATCCCATGAGAATTAACAAATTAAGCAAGCAATAGCTAATTGATTATTCTATTTAGACGGTTCAAAATTGAGTGATGAGCAATAAGAAATGTAGATGACTTTAAAAAAAAGTAAATAAAAGCAATAAAATGACAAGAAAGTAAATGACATGAATGTAAAGAACAAGAGAGTAAAGTGCTGGAGTTAAATTGCAAGAAAATAAAGTGCAAGAAAGTAAATAACTAGAATTAAGAATGAAAAGAACATTGGGATCAAGAGATATTGCATTCTCATGATCAATAAATTTTATCTCCTCTTTAATCATGCATTCATTGATCTCTTGGCAAATCATAAGTAATCAACCTCTAATCTCTTGGTAATTTGATTTCTCTTAACTTGATCAATTGCCAATCTCTTGATCTAATTACTCATGAGAAGAGATGAAGAGTGGTCTCTGATTAAGAGCCACATAATTTCATGAATCAAGTTGTGAGATGATTATATGTCACGTATCAATCCCAAACCAATTTCATAACCATTATGAGAAAGAACTTCAAGCATCAATTCCATGATCCTTTCTCAAGCTCACATGGAATTCAAGTTGGATTCAATTTCTTTCTCAAGATAATTGAATCCTTGGGATGAAGAACGAAAATTCTTTCTAAAGAAACAATGAAAGAAGAATTGAAGATGAAGAATGAAAATAAATCAAAATATTAAATTGCAATAGAACTCTCTTTTCCAATGAAAAGAATTAGAGACTCATAATTAAATATTTACAAAAGTGTGAGTAAGAAAGAAAATAAAAGAGAGGAAGAGAATGAGGGTGAGAAGAGAGGGTCGGAAGACTCCCTTCCAAGTGGTGTATCAAATGATGAAATTAAGACCCTATTTATGAGCTACTTAAAATTACAAATTCAAATGAAATTCAAATTATAATTAAATGAAAAAGTCCTAACTATTTTTAGATAATTCTTGTGGCTTTAATTGATTGAAATTTTGGACTTGCTTGCATAAATTAAGAGTGGACTTTGAAAAAATAAGTAGACCAAAGATTTCCAAATATGCTTCAAGGGAGTGTCGAAGTGTTGGCGATTGGGGCACTTCATTACTTGGCATTTTAAGCGCCATTTTTGTGCCAAATTATTGCTCCTGGAAGGTGCTTTGGGAGTAGCATTTGGGGCGCCAATATGGGCGTTGGAAATGCCAAGTTTGAGGCACCAACTTGGGGCCCTGGAGGGTGAGAAGCAACGGCGTTTTAGGCGCTACTATGGGCGTTGGAAATGCCAAGTTTGAGGCATCAACTTGAATGCCCTGGAAAGTGATAAGCAATGGCATTTGGAGCTCCTGGAAAGTGACAAGCAATGGCGTTTGGAGCGTCAGGTTGGGCATTTGAAATGCCTCTTATGAGTGGCCTTGGAGAGAAAAGATTGGGCGTTTGGGGGCCACTAATGATCGCTAGAAACACAGGCCAAAGGGCACAAGAACTGAAGCTCCTAAAATATCGAAGGCGTTTGGTTTTGTAAACGCTTCTCATCCGTAACGTTTAAAGCGCTGATGCTTCATTAGTCTTGAAGGCGTCTCTTTGGCAAGGCACTTCATTCTTCTTAGCGCTTGAAAAGCTGCTTCATATATGCTGTATGCTTTATTTATAACGCCACATGCTTTGCTTCATATGATTCGTTATTAATGCCTTGTATTGCATGCTTCATGGATTCATTAACTAATAGCATCATGCATGCTTCATTTGCATTCCTTCCATTATTAGTTGGTGGGCCCCATTCATGCTTCAATTAAATGGCTTCATGCATGCATAATTTTGAACAACTTAATTAATAATTATTAATTTTAAATTCAAATTTTGATTAATTAACATTAATAATATTTTTGAATAAAAATTTATCCTAATTTATTTTTGTTCCCATTTATCATTCACCACACAAAAACCACAAATCCTAATCCTTCTTCCCAATACTTCACGCTGCCGCAGTTTCGTCGTGCCACCGTAGCGCCGCTATTGCACCGTTCTCACTTACCATTCACCCACTCCGCTCACCTTACCCTTCCTCACTGCTCGCGACTCCTCATTCATATCGCTCGCATCCTTTGCTTTTGCAATTCTATCCACGCTCGAACCGTCCACGCTCGCGCCGATCCTCTCCTTCCTCGCCGATTGCAAGAGCTCTGTAGATAAGGTAACGCTGTTTGTGTTACTTTTTCTTTGTATAATTTATTTTTTTTTTGTTTGGAATTCTTCATGCCTTTTTTATTAGATTTTAGTAATCAGGATTCAATTTAGGATAATTCATATTTCTAAATTTGATTAATTATTATGTATTTGTGAATGAAGGTGGATGTCAAGAAGTTGAAAATCAAAGAATGTCAAAAGTGGTAATTGTAAATATATTGCCTTCTTCCATCAATGCTTGGTTTAAGGTTGTAAATTTAATGCTTTAGTATTTGTTTTTCATGTAAGGCTTATGAGATTTCTAATATAGAACATGTACCAAAGCTATTGTCGAAGAAAGAAGATCTAAGCTTGGTTAATAAACATAAAAGAATGCTGGGACAGCTTTGGGGAACTCTGGAGGTATGTCAAGACTAGTTACTTTGTTTTTCTTTTAGAAGCAATAGAAATAGAATGTTATAATCTACAAGGTTTGGATTTATTAAATATATTTAAGCTTTCTGTTATTGATAGTACTTACTTGGTTTTTATAACTAGTGCTTAGAAAGTTTAGATTTACTGAGTACATTTAACTTTTGATTTCATAACTATTGATAGTGCTTATTTAATTTCTATATTTTTTTTATAGGCTTTGAGATGTTTCTCATTGAATAATGTGTTTTTGCTTATTGCTGAATGCACCACCAAGGTAAAAGGATATAATGTTTTTGCCTCAGTGAAAAAAACACTATACCACTATAATGATCGAAGGTTTTTGATAATTTTTTTTTTCAAGGTGATATTTATTTGTATGGAGTTTTATTCTAATATTTCTTGTCTTCTTTTGCATTCTGTGGTTATCAAGAACAAATAGATTAAAGTTTTATTTTAGTCATTTAAACTTTATAAAGTAGTCACTTGTCATAGATGAGGTTGAGAATGAGAACTTTGTATTTACTTTGCAGACAATTATGACCTAATTTGGGAAAGCTTTTATAAATATTTACTAAATTTAAATAACTAGATTATTTTAAATTGAGTAATAATTGTGTCTTTTATTTCTAAAAGTAGATATTTTTTTATATAATTATTGATGTTTATTTATTTTTATAATTATCAATAGATGGTAGTTTCTTTATTTTTTTAACCCATTATTACTGTTACTGTGAAGTCCTTTGATATCATAATTTAATTTGTCATATTCTTTTATTTTTAATAGGTTGCGGGAATTGAGGCTAGAGTGAAAAATGGATATTATATTGGCCATGGTTTGAGCTCTGTCAAGGAGGACATAAGTAGAATATGCCGTGATGCTATAAAGTAAGTTTTCTTTCTTCTATTCTCCTGTCTCCTTGGATGGAGATTGTAATTATCTCTATTTCTTTTTTTTTTTTTTGATACATTGGATAGATATTATTACTATGATTGGAGACATTTTAATGAAGTAAGTAAGATCTGCTGACTTATGTTGCCAATCATAATAAACAAAAGAACATCTTCACTAAAAAAGGGACTTCTTAAAATAAATAAAATAACAAAAGGGACCATATTTTGTTATAATTTTCTCATAATCTGGTTCTTACCATGGAAGTTCATATGTTAAATTCTAAGCTCTATAACTGTTTTGTTGTTATACTTTAAATTTTTATGCTGTTTGGCAATTTCACATACATCTTACTTTTACATCCTGAGATTCAGTTACTTCTGTTTTGGAATTGTTCATTTAGCATGTCTTTATTAGGTCATAAGAAAGGGTGTTTCACCTTGCACGCTTGATGTTCTTTATTTTTCAACAATATTCATGTTTAATGGTTGGTCATTTGTGTGCTTATCCATCACAGGGCAAAGAATCGGGGTGATGCTAATGACATGAATCGTATGATCACATTATTTATTCAGCTTGCAACATTGTTGGAAGAGAACTCTATATCTGTGCATGACAGAGATGTGCTAATGACATGAATCGTATGATCACATT
>NC_029773.3:13386373-13409953 GCF_000817695.3 Arachis duranensis | reverse complement strand
GAAAAAACCGAAAAAATTATATTTTGCTGTTTTTATTGCGGTTCGGTTCGGTTTTCGGTTTTGACAATGAAAACCCTAACCGAACCGAACCGAACCGGTTAAAAAAAAACAAATAAAACCAACCCCCCCCCCACCCCCCAACCCCCTCACAGCATAACCTAACCTAGCCGCCAACCCTCACATTCACTCTGCGCTCTCTACTTTCGAAACCCACTCCCAGTCTCGCAGCAGCCAGCACCTCCCACTCCCAACATGCGTGAACCCCTTCCTCCCACCATCTCCCTGCGCTAATGAACCCCTTCCTCTCACCACCTCCCAGCGCCACCGAACCCTTCCAGTCTTTCACACAGCGCCGCCGAACCTTTCGTCCCAGCACCTCCTCGCAGACAGCACCAGCCAACACCATCGTCGCAGAGCCAGCACCACCCGCGTCACCACCCACAGCATCGTTTCTGGCCTCGCGGAGACACGGATAGCAGCCGCCATCGAGTCAAGTCAGATAAGGAGCCTCCAATTTAGGTATTCAATTTTTGTTCAATAATCATTGATTCATTGTTGTTCAATTTCTGTTTCAGTGTATATTTGTTGCTAATTTTTGTTCATGGTTTAATTTATTGTTGATTTTTGTATATTGTTGTTCAATTTCCATTTCGGTATATATTTATTTGTTGCTGGTTTTTATTCATGGTTTAATTTATTTGTTGTTGATTTACTGAAATACTCATCTGACACTTGCTATTTACCACCACCACAACTAACAACAATAATACTAATAACAATAACAATCACTCATAAACAGATTTTGTTTTAAATAGTTAACATCAAGTAATTAGATGACATTGTTTAGGTTTTGTTCAGGAATTGCTGGTTATTGAATTATTGTTCAGTGTATTGAGATCAGCGTATTATTCAGTTTATTGTTAAGAATTTGGTATTGTTGGATTGCTGGTTATAAATTTCTGGGTTCTGGCCATGATCAAGAGTTCAACACAGCAGCTCCCAGTCTCCCACCACACCACTGACCCCAACATCATCATCGGTGATAACGGTAATTCCAATTATTTCCCCTGATTTTTATGATATAGCTTTTATGAATCTTATGATCAATTTATTATAATAATTGTTCAATTTTCTTAATTACCCCATGGGGTTCAGCTTTTCAATTGTTGAGAATTCTGGAAATTTTAATGCTTGATTCTTTTGTACGCGTGGCGCTTTTCCAGCTTCCATTTGGGATCTCTTTTTTAAGCTTATAGTTTCTCTGTGTTTTTATGATCTTATTTGGTGCATAAAATTAATATCGTAGCTGGATTGATTTGATGCTGATCCCATCTGGTTCCCAATTTTTCCCCCAATACCATTGACATCCAAAATATGAACTATTAATGCTTTTGCAGTTGTTCACAGCTTCTAATGACTAATCAACTTTTCATAATGTAATTATAGTAGTCACTTCATTAAAATTGTATAATATGGGAATTTTTGTTAAAACAAAAAAAAAATGTAAAACTTTGAGATTGTAATGGGCACTTCAGTATTACTTGTAATCCTAATTGCTAGAAACAATTAATATGAATCGAGGCACCAGTGACAAAGCTAATTGAAGTTGTAGTCTGTTTGTTTTCATTTCATATATGTATTGTGTTCAAAGTGTATATGTAATATTATGAGCAGTAGTTTATTTATGGAGAGAAGTTACTTATGTAGCCTTCTTGTTTTATTATTATAGGAGTTGGGAAGTCATGTCTTCTACTTCAATTCACTGGCAAGCGCTTTCAACCCGTCCATGACTTGAAAATTTATTTTTATCTTTCAGTTGTGTTGACTACTGAACTTTTAAACATCTTTAATTGTCGTATTTGAATTTCTTTTGTCGTTAAATTTCATTAGATCAAGACTTTGTTAGTTATTGTGTATTCGTGTTTGTCGTAGTCAATGATATGACTTTGTAAAATAGTATGGTAGTATTCTTTTTGAATTGATTGAAAAAAACCGAACAAACCGAACCAAATCAAACCGATTTTATTTGGTTTGGTTTGGTTCGGATGATCTTGAGAAAAAAACCGAACCAAACCGAACCGCAGTTTAATTAAACGATCGGATCGGATGACTTTTCTCTCAAAAACCGAACCAAGCCGCACCGCGAACACCCCTAGAGGGAAGTGTTACTTATATGATTAAATTTATTATCAAGTGGTCAGGGTGTATACAACAAATGAATATCCATCGATGTCTATTATATACTATAAAAATGCTCATAAGTCACAATAATTGAATCAATAAGTACAATGTGCGTTCAATTACTTCAAATTAATTTCCACCTTAAATAAGAATCATCCATTTAGTATAAAAAAATATTCATTTGTTTAACAAAAGAAACATCTGACGTAGATTTTTTCATATTGCACTCAACTCTTCAGGATGCCCCTGTAAAGTGAAAGCAAAACAAAGCATTTATGGTCAAGGTGTATGCAACAAATTAATAGCCAACTATGTCTATTGTATATTAACTATAAAAATGTTCATAAGTCACAACAATTGAATCAATAAATACAATATGAGTTCAATTACTTCAAAGTTAATTCCCTTATTAAATGATGATTCCTTTTAAAAGAATCATCTGATCTATTTAGTATAAAAAGAAACATCTATTTATTTAACAAAAGAAACATGTGAGGTAAATTTTTGCATAAACATTCAAGTTGCCTACAAGAAAAAAGATACTAAGTAAGACCAAAATAAAATACATTAAATTCTTAAAGTATTATAAAAATTCACAATTGTAACTCAGAAACATCTCAAAATATATCAAAAGTGTCACAAACGGTAACGTCATCACATGTAATATTATGATGGATTTTACTCTTTGCATGATTTTTAGGTGTCTAAACTTAAACCGAACTTTAAATTTGGCAAAATTAAACTAACTCTGGTATAATTTTTATCCCAAACTCGCAAATCACATTAAAAAGAAACCAGTGCAGCATGTGTACGCATTATCCATCAAAACAGGGAACATTAAACCAATAGCATAAATATTAGTAGCAACCACCCATTGAACGGAAAAGAACAATTCTATTGCAAATTTAAAAAAGCTGACATATCACAAATGAAACATTCACATGTTCGTTTATAAATATCATCTTTGTTAACGTGTTCAGTTTCTTGCAGCAATTTCATATAATTAAATTCACACCGAACTTCGAATAAATCAAAATTAAATTAAATCATAACTAATCTTTTAAAAAAAACAACAATCTTATGGTTAAAACAACATCCGTGATCATTTAGTAAGAACCATCCATTCACAAAAAAAGCAACATCCAATAAATTATAATTGAATCATATGTATACTCAACAACAATAGATATCCAATTCGCATGACTAGAAACATCCAATAATTGAAATCAGAGACAAATCCATTTATCAATCCAACAAAAATCAGAATATCTTAAGAACATCTAGTATCACAGAAAATCCTTTTTTAATTCCTACAATCAAAACTCTATTTTTAGAGAGAAGTAACATCCAACAACTCAAAATTCATATTATATGAATGTGTCATTATATGCATATGATCTGGTACAAAATCAACTTACAACTACTTTACTCATATCAAAATCAATCAAGTATAACACCCATGAATAAATTCTTACCGAGGAGTATTTTTCGGTGAGGCTTCATGGTGTGACCTAGAGGAGTCCAATGCAGGTCTCGTGGGGGCAGATCACGGGAGGTCACGCCGAGTGAATCGGATGATAAAGGAAGATTTCAATGGCGCGGTGACGACGACATGAAGTAGTAGCAGCGGTCTGGGGTGGGCTTCTGACTCCCCGCGGTTTCTCGCGCGTGGGCGGGATGGAGGCACTGCAGTGGCTCAATGCGAACTTCTGACTACCGCCGTTGCTTGCACGTGGATAGAACGGAAGCGTTGTGACGGTCTGGGGCGAGCTTCTGATGCATCGGTTGCTGCACGTGGACGGGACGGAGCTACTGCGGCCCTAGACTCCGGCTAGTAAACGCGTACGACGAACGTGGGAGGGAGGCATAGCCATTGGAGGGTTTTGGATGCTGCTGTAAGGAAATGGTGAAAAGTGAAGGTTAACTATGGTTAATTTGGTTACAGTGGGTAAATTTGGATGTTGCTTTTTGCTTATATGGCAAAATGGGCTTGGGGGTCCAACCCAATAGAAGTTGGCAGGAGTTGGCTGGACTCCCTCTTGGTTCCCTAACGGAATTGTAATTATTAACGTCTTATAACATTGCATGATTCGTTTACTTCAATGATATTAGCGCCTTATGCATGCTTTCTCATGGGCCACGTTTTATGGGCCATGTTTTCAAAAGAATGGTCTAAGGTTCAAAGCGTGGTCTAAACTTCAAAGCGTGTCAAAATTTTCTTTATATTTCTTTTGAGCTTGTTTTGTACTTTTTGCTTCTTTTTTTATTATTTCCTACAAAATTCATTAAATCAAAAGATCAAAGCAATATCCATCTTAAGCACCAAAACACTCCATAATTAAGCATTATGAATTAATTTTTATATGAAAAATCACACAAAAATACAACATGATGCGCATGCATTACAATACCAAACTTAAACTTTGCTTGATCTCAAGCAAATAAAGAATCATGCAATACAATTTGACAATCCAAGGTGAGAAGAGTAGCAATTAAATGTTCACGGTTGGCTATAGTTCACTATGCATGCAACAATCACAAAAGAAATTCAAATGATTAATGTTTCTATCTAGCTCACTTTATGAAATCTTTTCTTTATATTCCTTCCTTGAAATAAGCTTTTCATCTTTTTCTTAGCTTAGCTTCTTGGGTGCTTTGCACCATTTGTTTTTACCTTCGATTCTAAATGCTTTGTTTTCAAGTATTACTACTTGATACATAAGCACCACAAGCATGTAATTAGAGAATGATTTAAGCTCATTTGTTTCTTTTCTTTAATCTCTAACCATTGATGCTTAGAGCCTTGAGCTTTGAGAGAGTGCTTTACACTTGAGCTTAGCCTTGACTCTAAATATTTTGTTTTCAATCTTTTTTGCTTGATACATAAACACCACAAGCACTTGACTAATGATTTGTCATTGGTACTCAGCACCTTCAACTTTCTCATTCTTTTCCTTTTTTTTTACTTGATTTAATTGATTTGCTTCTTCAAGGTTTTCAAAATTTCAAAAATTTCATAAAATGTTCTAGATGAAAGCTTTAATTAAACAAATTCAAATATAATTGAGAAAAAATAGTCTTGCTAGCCTCCCAATATTTATATGGTCATGCTAGCTTCTTCTTTAATTACCTTATTTATTTATGATCATGATACTTTAATTGCTTTGACTTACAAATTTCAAGATGGTAATTATAATGTAAAAGCAAAATATTACGTGTACAATTCAAATCAAACTATACTTATCAAGAAGGAAGAACACACATATGCATATAGAAGAAATAGAAGACAATCATGCAATTGAATATACAGGGAACAAATGAGAGAAAAAGGAACTTAACTATAAGACCCGGTTAATTAATGGCTAATTAACCCATAAATGAGAATTTATTCTAGAAAGCCCTAAATGTGATTTTTATAACTAAATGTGATAGAGGAGATTGAGACGAGAATTTTGGTACCAATTTTATAGAATTCGGACCAAGATTCGACCGAACGGGCTAAACCGGGCCAACCGGATCCAAAGTGGGCCCTTGGCCCAACTAAACTAAACCAAAACCCTAGTTTTCAGCATTCTCTCTCCTCATTAAACAAACACATTGGCATAATGGTGGAGAGGAAGGGAAGAACACTCTCTCAAGTTCTCTCCCTTGGTTGATCTTCAAACCACCATAACTTTTGATCTAGAGCTCCGATTGCCGCACCGTTTGCGGCCACGCGTTCACCGCGGAGAGCTATACAAAACCCATACAATCAATCTCGAGGTAAGCCATATTTTTCTCTTCGAATTTCCAGCCTTGTTTTCGAGTTTCATGAGAAAAAGTGTTGAGATTTTGGGCTCTTTGATGTTATAGGACCCAACTCTTTTGAAGGAGAAGGTTAATCTTGTCTCCTTGGATCTTGGGTGTGGTAAGATTCTCAACCCTAGTGTAATTTGTTGTTCTATGGTGTTTGGGTATTGAGATGTTGTGTATGGGTATGATGGTTGTGGCTTAGGTTGTGTATATGTGAATATTGAAGCTTGATTGGTGATTTTGGAAAGCTTAAAAAGGGATTTGGTGGTGAAAAATCTGTTCTTGGAGGTGTTGAGGCCTTGAGAGCTTGAGGAAAAGTGGTTTGGAAGTGCTCCGGTTGAGCTTGGGAAATCAGCTAAGGTATGGTCTCGGTTTCTCGTATCTAATATGTAATGTGGTAGAAAATACTTAGGCTAGAGGCCCTAAGATAGGCATTGAATTGTTGATGTTGTTGGATGGTTGAAATATATGATGTGGCCATATATGTGATGATGATTATTGATGCCTTGATGGTATGATGTATGAGAAATATGCATGTTGTGATATATGCTTGATGATTGTTATGGTTAAATTGTGGATTGAACCATGTTGATGGTGAGTATGATATTGATTGTGTACAATGATGATTTATTGGAATTGGTGTTATTGAAAATTGGCATGAAGAAGAGTATATGGTATGTCAATATGTTTGAGTTTGAGGCACTTGGGGGAAGTGAGTTAAAATGATGGGATAATGATTTTGTAAATTGTGGTAATGTGTCAATGTGTGAGTTGAGGAGGCTTGATGTTGAATTTGATATATTTTGATTGACTTCAAAGAAAAAGGATGAAATTGGCATGTTTTGATTGATTTTGAAAAGAGTTGAAAATGACTTGTTTTGAAAATGGCACTTTGTGGTTTTGTATGAAAAACATGGTTTTTGGGAATACTTTGACGGGACATAACTTGGACTACGGATCTCCTTTTTGTGCCAAATCTATTTAGAAATGAAATTGGATCCGGGATGTTCAGGTCGTTCGAAGAACGGGTGAAAAACGATTTAAAATGAGAAAGTTATACCCGTTGGAAGATTGGGGTTTGAATTTGTGAATTCTGCAGCTTTTAACTTAGAAACTTTTTAGCAGAATGACCCTTCGCGAGTAGGCGCACTTGTCGCGTACGCGCCGTTCTTCCAGAAAACGCCACCCACGCGTGCGCGTGGTGTGCGCGGGCGCGCCGATGTGCTGCACCCAATGCCTAGTTATTTTCCAGAGAGTTGTGCCAGAATTGTGCATGTTTTGTGCTTGGGGCACGAGAGTACCCACGCGTACGCGTGGCTGACGCGTGCGCGTCGCTTGGCAATTTTTCAATTCACGCATTAGCGTGCATGACGCATACGCGTCGATGAGTTTTGTGGCCATCCACGCGTGCGCGTGGAGTGCGTGTATGCGTGGCCCTGTTTTCATCACAAAGTTGATTTTTGAGTTTTAAAAGCCAAATCTCATACTTCTAAGCCTCCGATCTCACCACTTATGTCTTAAATCATTATGATATGCCTAGCAATTAGAAAAGAAGCTAGGGGATGTGGTAACTTGCGAGTGATGCAAGGGAAAAAGGAATGATCAATGAGGATCAAAGATGATTATGTGAGAGGCGGAGGATGGCGGTGGAAGTGCTTGTTATGCCATGGGCCGAAGGGCCGTAATTGTTGATGAATTGGCTGGTTATGGATTTAACCGTGAGTTGGATGGCTAGATTATTGCCGTGTTACGGCGGAGCTATGATTATGGCTAAGTATAAATGCATATATACTGTTGAATGAATTGTGAATGTTGCACTTCCACTGTTGGAGATGAGAGTTTCCCTGGAAGGAAGCAGTGACTAGCCACCACGTGCTCCAGGTTGAAACTCGAAGCTCTTTTGACCCTATGTCGTAAGGGTGGCCAGGCCTTGTGAAAGCCCCGGATGAGCTCGCCCGGTAAATATTCACCAGTGAAGGTGATGGATATAGATCATGATTATGATCAAGTTTATGATGAGTATAACTCGAGTTGGGGATGCGCGACAGAGGGACAGTCCAATGGTTAGCTACCAGGACTTGTCGGGTTGGCTATATAACCGACATATGTTATCATCAGCCACTAGGGACAGGCATTCATCATATGCATACTATATGAATCGTTTGAGATTGCCTATTTGATTGCATATTACTTGCTAATTGTCTAAATGCCTTATTTGTTCCTATTTGTATATTCCTTGTTTGATATAACTGTGTTTGCTACATTATACTCCTGCTGGTGGTTGGGAGGTGTGAAGGAATTAGAAAGGGAAGTATTAGTTAGACTGAAGAATCTTTAGTCAGTCGCCACATATGGTTTAGCTTGTTTATAAGCTTTGATATTATCTGGAGGAAGTTCTAGGATTGCCTTTGGCTTTCCTCTATTATTATGTATTATATATGTGGAAGCTGTTACCATGCTGGGGACCTCTGGTTCTCACCCATGCGGATTTTGTGGTTTTCAGATGCAGGACGTGAGGTTTCCCGTTGAGGCATGCTGGAGACTTCTGGATTAGCGAAGATCCTTTGTTCTTGGGGACTCTGTTTTAGTTTATATATTTTGCTTAGATACTTTTATCTCCATTAAATAATACAAACTGTGATGACTTCTCTTATAGGAGATTTTGGAGAATAGGTTTTATGGATTTGTGTCCTTTTGGGTTTCCTTTGGGGTTTCCTTATTTTATCATATGTATATATTGCTATGCTCAGACCGGTTATCGTCGCAGCCGAATTTTGAGTCTTGATATTCCTGTTTTTGACACTCCTTTGTATATATATATAATATCGCGTTGGTTTATCCTTGTTCGTTACGTTATCGATCGGAGTGTTGCGCTTTCGAGTTGCAATTTTTGTTTACCTTTTTTCCTACAAAGGCTCCTAGTTATAATCACTCATTCATACTACTATACGTACTAAATTTTTATTTTAGAGGTCGTAATACCTTGCCATCTCTGAATTATGACTTAAGCATAAGACTCTGTATGGTAGGGTGTTACATTATGGTATCAGAGCAGTTCGTTCCTGTAGAGCCTGAGGGATGGACTGACTATGCTTTTGTGCATTCTCTGTGTGTGTGTGTGTTATGTGCTATTAGTATATCTGCTTGATATAATTGGCATAAACGTTTAATGCATTTGGGACTTTGAAGCACTAGACTTTCGATATTGAGACTGATCAACTTAATATCGATTGTTGGGTGTGTATAGGGACCAGATGGCGCCTCGTGGATGCGGTAAAGGCCGTGGAAGGAGTCGTACTCATGCTCGTGCGCCGGAGACTAACCCTAATGACCCGGTGAATTTTATGACAGCGTTGGAGAATATGGCTGCTGCTATGCAAGCCATTGCTGAGGCTCTTGGTCAACAGATGAACAACCATGGCAATGATGGAGGTAGAGTTCAGGGCCTGATGACACTGACAAACTTTTTGAAGGTTAATCCACCTAAGTTCAAGGGAATCGCTAGCCCGACTGAGGCTGATACATGGTTTCAGGCTATAGAGCGAGCACTGCAAGCACAAGTGGTACCTGAAGGACAGCGTGTCAAGTTCGCTACCTCTATGCTCACCGGTGAAGCGTCGCATTGGTGGCAAGGTATCCGACGTCTTCTATAGCAGGGTGATGACTATATCACCTGAAATATCTTCCAGGAGGAGTTCTATAAGAAGTACTTTCCAACTTCTGCTAGGACGGCTAAGGAACTTGAGTTACTACAGCTGAAGCAGGGTACCATGTCCGTATTAGAGTATACTGACAAGTCCGAAGAGCTGTTCAGGTTCTCTCGTATGTGCCAAGGGACTCCGGTGGAATATGAGGAATGGAAGTGTGTTAAGTATGAAGGAGGACTCCGGAGCGATATATTTAGTTCAGTGGGACCAATGGAGATTAGGACTTTCTCCGAGTTGGTAAACAAGTGTAGGGTTGCTGAAGAGTGTGTAAAAAGGGCAACCGCTGAGAAAGGGAGTCACAAAAAATCATTCCTGCAGAACCGAGGGAAGAACTTTGCACCTAGAGGTCCGCCTTTCAAGAGGGGAAGCTCTTTCAGGAGGCCCAACAACAACAACTCCCAAGGGAAGAAGTTTGGGAAGCAGCCTCAGAATGATCAAGCTTGTACTAGATGTGGGAGTCACCATCCGGGAGCACCATGCAAGGCCGGATGGGATTTGTGCTATAATTGTGGAAAGGCGGGGCATAAAGCCGCAAGTTGTCCGGAGAAGCAGAAACAAGGTGCTGGGAAGGCACAACAGACTGGTCGGGTGTTCACCACCTCAGCTATAGGTGCCGAGGGATCTGAGACACTTATTCGAGGTAACTATGAAATGGCTGGTCAAACTTTAAATGCTTTATTTGATTCGGGAGCATCACATTCATTCATTGCATTTGAGAAAGCCCATGAGTTAGGATTGAAGATTGTAACCTTAGGTTATGACCTAAAAGTGTATAACGCTACCCATGAGGCCATGGTAACTAGGCTAGGATGCCCGAAAGTTTCCTTTAGGTTCAAGCAGCATGATTTTGTTCATAATTTAGTCTGCTTGCCGATGATCGGTCTTGATCTTATCTTGGGATTGGACTGGTTATCTGAGAACCATGTCCTGCTTGATTGTTCTACAAAATCGGTGTACTTTATGCCAGAAGATACAAAAGGGCCAATCGTGGTGAATAATTAATACTTGAATTTGATGATGGTGAACTGTTCTAGAATCGAATGTCAGGGTATCCTGTTGTTAACCGCGGGTGTTTCGGGTGATGATCAAAGGTTGGAGCAGATTTCGGTTGTGTGTGAGTTTCTCGAAGTGTTTCTCGATGATATTGATGAGTTTCCACCTAACCGAGAGGTTGAGTTTGCTATTGAATTGGTGCCCGGGGCGGGACCAATCTCAAGTGCTCCTTATAGGATGTCACCGTTAGAGATGGACGAGCTAAAGTTGCAGTTAGAGGATTTGTTGGGTAAGAATTTTATACGACCAAGTGTCTCTCCGTGGGGTGCGCTAGTGTTACTGGTAAAGAAGAAGGATGGGAGTATGCGGCTCTGTGTGGATTACAGGCAGCTAAACAAGGTCACAATAAAGAATAAGTACCCATTACCGATAATTGATGATCTCATGGATCAGTTACAAGGAGCTGGAGTTTTCTCCAAGATCGATTTGTGATCCAGTTATCACCAGATAAGGGTGAGGGGTGAGGATATCCCTAAGACCGCTTTCAGGACTCGTTATGGTCATTACGAGTACACTGTAATGTCTTTTGGATTGACGAACGCTCCTGCAGTGTTTATGGATTACATGAATAGAGTTTTCCGTCTGTTTCTAGATAAATTCGTTGTTGTCTTCATTGATGACATACTGATTTATTCCAAGACTGAGGAAGAGCATGCGGAACACTTGAGGACCGTGTTGCAGATTCTAAAGGAAAAGAAACTCTATGCAAAACTGTCTAAATGTGAGTTTTGGAAGAGTGAGGTGAAGTTTTTGGGTCACGTGGTGATTAAGAAGGGAATAGCCGTAGATCCAACTATGGTGGAGGCTGTGATGGATTGGAAGCAACCAACCACCGTAACGGAGATAAGGAGTTTTCTGGGCTTAGCTGGCTATTACCGAAGGTTTATCAAGGGCTTTTCACAGATAGCCTTGCCAATGACAAAGTTAACCCGCAAAGACACTTCGTTTGTTTGGACTCCTGAGTGCGAGGAGAGCTTTCAGACATTGAAGAAAAAGTTGACCACTACACCTGTGTTAGTGTTACCTGAGCCGAACGAGCCTTTTGAGGTGTACTGTGATGCCTCATTAAAAGGGTCTAGGGTGCGTGCTGATGCAGCATCATAATGCTTCAAGAGGAGAAGTTGCTCAAGGGATTCGAGAGTCTAAAAATTGGTGCTCGAGAAGTATCCGGAACCTTGTGTTTGAGCCGATTAGAAATCTCAAGTGACTTTAAGTCCGAACTCCTAAAGACTCATCAAAATGATGAAGCGTTATGGAAGGTGTTACCGGCTATTGAGCAAGAAAAATAGTGGAGAGTGTCGGAAGAAAAAGATGGGTTATGGAGATTCAATGGTAGGATCATTGTGCCGGATGTTAGCACTTTGAGGCAAGATATCTTAAAGGAGGCACACAAAAGCGGATTCTCCATTCACCCGGGAAGTACTAAGATGTACCATGATTTAAAGGCGATGTTCTGGTGGTCGGGTATGAAGAATGATGTGACAAAATATGTTTCAAAGTGCTTAACTTGTCAAAAGGTAAAGATTGAACATCAAAGACCTTCCGGGATGTTGCAACCTTTAGAGATTCCACAATGGAAGTGGGAAAGTATTGCAATGGACTTCGTGTCAGGATTGCCAAGGACTAGGGCTGGTTTTGATGCTATCTGGGTGATTGTGGACCGACTGACGAAGTCATCTCACTTTTTACCCATTCGTATGACTTACACCCTTGAGGAGCTAGCACAGTTATACATAAAGGAGATTGTGAGACTTCATGGTGTACCTACTACTATAATCTTTGATAGAGATATTCGTTTCACTTCAAGGTTTTAGGGTGCATTTCAGAAAGCTTTTGGAACCCGATTAAGCTTGAGTACGGCTTACCATCCTCAAACAGATGGTCAATCCGAGAGGACGATCCAAACACTAGAGGATATGTTGAGAGCTTGTGTTTTGGACCAACCAGCGAGTTGGGATCAGTATATGCCATTAGTGGAGTTTGCATACAATAATAGTTATCATGCGAGCATCGGAATGGCTCCGTATGAGGCCTTGTATGGGAGGAAATGTCAATCTCCGCTATGTTGGTATGAAGCTGGAGAGAAAGGCTTGTTGGGGCCGGAAATGATAGCTGAGACTACTGAACAAGTCAAGAAAATCCGAGATAGGATGCTTACGATGCAGAGTCGTCAAAAGAGTTACGCCGATTAGAGGCGAAAGCCCTTAGAATTTGAGGAAGGAGACCATGTCTTCCTTAAGGTTACTCCGACCTCGGGAGTAGGTAGGGCGATTAAAGCAAAGAAGTTGAATCCTCGATACATTGGTCCATTTCAAATCCTGGAGAGGGTTGGACCGGTGGCGTATCGGATGGCTCTACCACCTCATCTTTCGAACCTGCACGACGTGTTTCACGTGTCACAGCTTCGGAAGCACACTCCTAATGCTAGCCATGTGTTAGAACCTGAGTCGGTTCAGTTAAGAGAAGATTTGACGCTTCCAGTGGCTCCAGTCAGGATTGATGATACTAGTATCAAACGGTTGAGTGGAAAAGAGGTTTCATTAGTCAAAGTGGCATGGAGTCGAGGCGGTGTTGAGGAACACACTTGGGAACTTGAGTCGGAGATGCAAACAGATTATCCGCACTTATTCTCAGGTATTTGCATTTGAATTTTGTGGGCAAAATTTCCAATTAGGTGGGTAGAATGTAAGACCCGGTTAATTAACGGCTAATTAACCCATAAATGAGAATTTATTCTAGAAAGCCCTAAATGTAATTTTTATGGCTAAATGTGATAGAGGAGATTGAGACGAGAATTTTGGTACTAATTTTATAGAATTCGGACCAAAATTGGACCGAACGGGCCAAACCGGGCCAACCGGACCCAAAGTGGGCCCTTGGCCCAACTAAAATAAACCAAAACCCTAGTTTTCAGCATTCTCTCTCCTCATTAAACAAACACATTGGCATAATGGTGGAGAGGAAGGGAAGAACACTCTCTCAAGTTCTCTCCCTTGGTTGATCTTCAAACCACCATAACTTTTGATCTAGAGCTCCGATTATCGCACCGTTTGTGGCCACGCATTCACCGCAGAGAGCTTTACAAAGCCCATACAATTAATCTCGAGGTAAGCCATGTTTTGCTCTTCGAATTTCCAGCCTTGTTTTCGAGTTTCATGAGCAAAAATGTTGAGATTTTGGGCTCTTTGATGTTATAGGACCCAACTCTCTTGAAGGAGAAGGTTAATCTTGTCTCCTTGGACCTTGGGTGTGGTAAGATTCTCAACCTTAGTGTAATTTATTGTTCTATGGTGTTTGGGTATTGAGATGTTGTGTATGGGTGTGATGGTTGTGGCTTAGGTTGTGTATATGTGAATATTGAAGCTTGATTGGTGATTTTGGAAGGCTTAAAAAGGGATTTGGTGGTGAAAAATCTGTTCTTGGAGGTGTTGAGGCCTTGAGAGCTTGAGGAAAAGTGGTTTGGAAGTGCTCCGGTTGAGCTTGGGAAATCGGCTAAGGTATGGTCTCGGTTTCTCGTATCTAATATGTAATGTGGTAGGAAATACTTAGGCTAGAGGCCCTAAGATAGGCATTGAATTGTTGATGTTGTTGGATGGTTGAAATATATGATGTGGTCATATATGTGATGATGATTATTGATGCCTTGATAGTATGATGTATGAAAAATATGCATGTTGTGATATATGCTTGATGATTGGTTATGTTTGAATTGTGGATTGAACCATGTTGATGGTGAGTATGATATTGATTGTGTACAATGATGATTTATTGGAATTGGTGTTGTTGAAAATTGGCATGAGGAAGAGTATATGATATGTCAATGTGTTTGAGTTTGAGCCACTTGGGGGAAGTGGGTTAAAATGATGGGATAGTGATTTTGTAAATTATGGTAATGTGTCAATGTGTGAGTTGAGGAGGCTTGATGTTGAATTTGATATATTTTGATTGACTTCAAAGAAAAGGGATGAAATTGGCATGTTTTGATTGATTTTGAAAGAGTTGAAAATGACTTGTTTTGAAAATGGCACTTTGTGGTTTTGTATGAAAAATATGGTTTTTGGGCATACTTTAACGGGATATAACTTGAACTACGGATCTCCTTTTTGTGCCAAATCTGTTTAGAAATGAAATTGGATCTGGGATTTCCAGGCCATTCGAAGAACGGGTGAAAAACGATTTAAAATAAGAAATTTATGCCTGTTGGAAGATTAGGGTTTGAATTTGTGAATTCTGTAGCTTTTAACTTAGAAAATTTTTAGCAGAATGACCCTTCGCGCGTAGGCCCTGTTTTCATCCCAAAGTTGATTTTTGAGTTTTAAAAGCCAAATCTCATACTTCTAAGCCTCCGATCTCACCACTTATGTCTTAAATCATTATGATATGCCTAGCAATTAGAAAAGGAGCTAGGGGATGTGGTAACTTGTGAGTGAAGCAAGGGAAAAAAGAATGATCAATGAGGATCAAAGATGATTGTGTGAGAGGCGGAGGATGGCGGTGGAAGTGCTTGTTATGCCATGGGCCGAATGGCCGTAATTGTTGATGAATTGGCTGGTTATGGATTTAACCATGAGCCGGATGGCTAAATTATTGCCGTGTTACGGCGGAGCCATGATTATGGCTAAGTATAAATGCATATATGCTATTGAATGAATTGTGAATGTTGCACTTCCACTGTTGGAGATGAGAGTTCCTCTGGGAGGAAGCAGTGGCTAGCCACCACGTGCTCCAGGTTGAGACTCGAAGCTCTTTTGACCCTATGTCGTAAGGGTGGCCGGGCACTGTGAAAGCCCCGGATGAGCTCGCCCCCGTAAATATTCACCAGTGAAGGTGATGGATATGGATCATGATTATGATCAATTTTATGATGAGTATAACTCGAGTTGGGGATGCGCGACAGAGGGACAGTCCAATGATTAGCTACCAGGACTTGTCGGGTTGGCTCTATAACCGACAGATGATATCATCAGCCACTTGGGACAGGCATTCATCATATGCATACTATATGAATTGTTTGAGATTGCCTATTTGACTGCATATTACTTGCTAATTGTCTAAATACCTTATTTGTTCCTATTTGTATATTCCTTGTTTGATATAATTGTGTTTGCTACATTATACTTCTGCTGGTGGTTGGGAGGTGTGAAGGAATTGGAAAGGGAAGTATTAGTTAGACTAAAGAATCTTTAGTCAGTCGCCACATATGGTTTAGCTTGTTTATAAGCTTTGATATTATCTGGAGAAAGTTCTAGGATTGCCTTTGGCTTTTCTCTATTATTATGTATTATATATGTGGAAGCTGTTACCATGCTGGGGACCTCTGGTTCTCACCCATGCGGATTTTGTGGTTTTCAGATGCAGGACGTGAGGTTTCTCGCTGAGGCATGCTGGAGACTTCTGGATTAGCGAAGATCCTTTGTTCTTGGGGACTCTGTTTTAGTTTATATGTTTTGCTTAGATACTTTTATCTCCATTAAATAATACAAACTGTGATGACTCCTCTTATAGGAGATTTTGGAGGATAGGTTTTATGGATTTGTGTCCCTTTGGGTTTCCTTTGGGGTTTCCTTATTTTATCATATGTATATATTGCTATGCTCAAACCGGTTATCTTCGCAGCCGGATTTTGAGTCTTGATATTCCTGTTTTTGACACTCCTTTGTATATATATAATCTCGCGTTGGTTTATCCTTGTTCGTTACGTTATCGATCGAAGTGTTGCGCTTTCGAGTTGCGATTTTTGTTTACCCCTTTTCCTACAAAGGCTCCTAGTTATAATCACTCATTCATACTACTATACGTACTAAATTTTTATTTTAGAGGTCGTAATACCTTGCCATCTCTGAATTATGACTTAAGCATAAGACTCTGTATGGTAGGATGTTACATTAACCACTTTGTAGATCTTCATCATTGTTATTATCATTTTCCTCCTATTCTTTCCCTTCCACACCAAACTTAGAATGATTGTTTGTCCTCAAGCAACAAATAAAACAGTGGTGATAGAATTTATGATTAATCATAAATGTCTTCAAGAAGAGATGTGAGTAGTGCATGTGTTTAAGCAAGTAAAATTAAAGATAGCAATAAAGACACAAGAAACATAGATAATGTGATTGCATTAATAAGTGGATTGTTCATGGTATATTATGTAAAAACCGTAATTAATTAACCACTTAATCTCTTAATTTAATTGCCCAAAATAAGTTCCAAAAATTTAGAATGTTAATTAAAAATTTTAAATATGATTTTTAGTTTTGGTAAATTTTTTGAGTTGAAAAATATATTTTTGATAATTTTTAATATTTTTTTGAATTATTGCATCCATCTAATTTACCGCGTTTAGGAATTAATTAATGAAGAAATACAAATCAAAATTCAAAATACACACCATGTTTGTGATCAAAAGTTCAAAACTTAACCATCATTTACCATTAGTTCTGACTATACTATATATATATATTAGTCACCAAAAAAAAAATAAAAATTGGTGATAATAAATTAGTAAAAAAACTAATAAAACCGGTAAAAAAAACTAGCAAACTTGGGAGTTAGTAGTATTTTTTATTCAAAATCTAGTTCAACAATAAAAATAAAATAAAATGATATTTTATGCAACAAAAAACTATTTTATCATGTCTAATTTAACTATAATTAAATTTTGGTAAAATCTTTAAATTTTTGAATTGATTAATTTTCATAATCAGTGTAATTTTCATAACCTTATTATAAAGTTGGACAAAGATGAAAATTGACAAAGACAAGTGTTATTTTAGGTTTGCCCTACTTAAATTAATTATACTACTATTATATTTAGGCACGCAGTAATTATATGTTAGAAATTTAGGAAGCAGATTGCAAGTTGTGGACTGCAAATTAGGTACAATGAACATGTCAAAAATAGGCAAAGATGAGTCGTACAAAGTGCATTGTCACGAATCTAAGGTTTTTAATTAATTATTGTTATAATTTCAGACAGAGGATCTAGTGAATTTGGTCAAAATTTGGCTTTGTAATTGTTAAATTAGTTGTACCCACTTTCATTCTTTTGTTTCGTGCTTCGGTGCTTCCCTTTAAACGCTCAAATTTTGTAATCCATTGAAGATATAAAAGGATTCATGAATCTAGCCAACATACCTGTAAGTAAATATTATTGAGGCAATGTACACGGGCATTTGATCATTTTTAAAAAAGAATATACTGTACTAACTTGTAATTTTGTAATTAATTAATACACTACTACTTGCTTAACTACCACTAGGTGCCATTTGCAAATATTAAATAAGATATATTTAAATTATTTAAACAAATTTTTTATTGTTAGATTTGTTATCTATTATTATGATTTCTATTTTTTCTTTTCGATGGTTTTAAATGCTTAGAGATATAGAAGTTATTATTAGTAATTTTTTTACATAAGAAATAACATTTATTTATAAAATTAGCCAAACGATACTTACAGAAAATAAAAAATATTAGTTTTATTAAAAAATATTTAATGAGTAAAAACAAAAAAAATAGTATCGTTTGTTTTTTATTGATAGATAATATTAGTGAATGCTGTTGTGAAATAAATAAAAGATGGTAAGTTATATGGTACAGATTAATACATACAGATTGAAGAATTTGTTGACAAGTGGCAAGAACCTTGATTGCAGGGAACAGGCTTGGCAGAGCTCTGAAAGCCTGTCTCCCTTGAGTGTGGAAGTGCTAGCCGGCTAATGAACACAGGCAAGAAGAAGCCAAGTTTACAGAACCCCAATTGGATTTCTGGAACTAGGATGGGCCAGTGTTTTTTGGTTTTTGTTTTTGGGCATCTTGGTAGCATCAGGAATGGCATGAGGAGGCTTTGTGAGCCGTGTACAGTGTTTGTGGAGAATGATGTGCGTTTTATTTTTTTTTCGTTCGAGTCTTGAGTGGGGTTCCAATTGGGTTGGATGGGATTTTGTTTCAGGTAATTTTTTTTGGGCTGAGGCCAAGACCAGGAAAAAGTAACAGTTGTAAAAAGAATGTAGCAGGCGCCATTTTATTAAAAATGAAAACCCTAACCCCAGTTCATCACACGTAGAAGCAGTAACGTCAACCCCTTCTTTGGTATGAAACGGTCCGGCCTTTATGGTAAGTCGTGGCCCTTATCTTCTGGGATTCAGAGTATTTTAATTTGTGCGTTATTTATCTTGTAATGCTGTGTGTTTCGGTTTAGGATTTATTGTTTGATTAATTGTGAAATGAGGTTATGAGTGGCGGAGAGATCGGATAAAGAGTAAAAAATCCGGAGCGCTGATGAGGGCGATTGCCGTTTGGACGTGTACTGAGGAGGGATTTCTGAAGTTGGCATACACTAGAACTGGAGAAAAGGTATGTTAAACCAGCGATGTTTCTGCAAATATGTTAATCTTGGTAATGAAGGAGGTGGAAGGTATGTCCAACCTATTTATTTATTTTATTTTATATATCTATTTTTATTATGGGGTGTTGTTCGACTGTATGGGATGACTATATGTCCAACCTATTTTTGTTTGGAAAAGTATAGGGTACCAACATATTATTTGCCAACTTATTACCAACAATGATTAATTATTATATTTTAAACACATATATAATAAGACACATCCAAAAAATATATCTATAAAGACACTTTTATTGAACACAGCTATAAAAAAGATATTTTTATTAAACACATCCACAAAGACACTTCCATTAAACACACTTATAAATAAGAGTTGGCAGATGTTGGCAGAAATGTTATTGGTAACGTAGCGGGATTGTTTTTATTTTATTTTTTTGCTGGTGCTTTGTTACTTCAGTTAGATACGAAGTGAAAACTTATTGTTGATCAGTCCAGGTAATTTGACCAATTCCATACTGTTCTCGGGACTCTGATATTTATAAGTTGGAGAAACAATTCTAATCCTAAATTTATCTAAATAATTTTTTTAAATACTAAAAAGAAATTTTTGCATGTATGAATTGCCAACGTGAGTCACCGTGAAGCTTGCATGATGTTGTGTTGCTAAATTTGGCCCATTATACCGTTATTGTTTTTTGTTACTGATGGTAGGAAGGGCCGAAGGTGTCATATATGATATTGAAGGTACGACATCACTGATCCAGTTAAGTTAAGAAAAGTCATTAAAACTGCGAAATTCATGTCATTAAATTTCTCTATGAAAAGTAATAAGTCTACATGTACAAAATTCAAGCATGATCAGTATTGGTAAGCCACCGGATTTACATGAGAATAATTGAATGCTAGCAAAGCACACACTATCATGTTGTCTAATTGAGAATGCTACGTATTAGTTTAAAAAAACAAATGGTTTGATGATTGATGATTGTTACTGTAGTTGGTTATTGTTGTCCATGTTCATGGGGTAGTGGATTATTCATAGTCCTTAGTAATTGGATTTTCTGTTTCTGATTACCTTTCCGATCCCTCCGCATTGTAATGCTTTGTCTCTAACCCAACGGAATCACGCGAAGACCAATTTAAGACAGAAGAGCAACTCCAAATTTGTTGAGGCGGCTCGTGGTTCCCTCCTCCTATCCCTAGTCATGAATTGGTTTGTATTTTAATAATTTCTATTGCGTACAAAGTTATTGTGGATAAAAATAATTTTTTTCCTTTCGAATTCTAATTATAAGGATTGGCAAAATTAAAAAATTATAAGTTCAAGCTTAAGATGCACAGTGAAAAAGATTGAAGTGTGTAAAAAAATTTGCATTGTTGCTTAAAATGCCAAGTTTTAACATTAAACAAATGCTAAATTTAAACAATTTGCAGACAAAGGTATCATGAAACCTGAGCATAATAATGGTAAGATAGAAGATACAACTATGACCCCCATAAAAAAGAATCATCTTTAAGACTCAATTATAGTTCAGATAATTCATAAGACGCCACATAATTAGTTGTGTAGTTATGTTTAATATAAGTCATAGTGATATCTCCTAAATATTGATTATGATGCTGCTTTTAAATTTGTGTTCCAAGAGAAAAGAAAGACAGTTTTTATGTTTTTCTTTCATTAGTATATACTCATATAGCATCCTATATACATGTTCTAACTACAACAATACACACAAAAATCCACTCTCCTAATCACATGACTACACATGTAAATTTACACAACGCATCATGTCATGTAAATAGTTTGTTGACCAAAAAAAAGCAAAATAATCACTCAGAATTTGTTTAAATTGATTAATTCCAGTTCAAATTATTTCATCAATAAAAAGTCGTTAGAATAGAGAATACTGTTGTATGGTTAAGTTTTCTGTGCCTTTTGTTAGTAATTATTTGAGTACGTGCTGCGGTAAAGTCGGATAGTTTTAAAGAATTGTTGGAGAGGGTTGTCGGATCCGTTATCGGTGAAGGTAGCAGCTGGGAAGGAATAAAAGTAAAATGGAGTAAGAAAGAGGATGTTAGTATTTGGTTTAATGAATGTTGGTAGGGTACTGTAAAGTTATTGGGTTTAGGGCGTCAGTATTTTGTGATTTTTAATTGTTTTGGTGGATCTAAATTTAAGTTCTTGGTGATCCATTCAAGTGACTCGGAGATTGATAATTTGAGTTTGATTTGTTTCCATGATGATCACCACCTTGTGGGAAATAATTTTCCGAGTCATATGGGGGTGAGCATTATGGAAACTTCTCAAACTTGAGTGATCAATCTCCGAAGTATTCGAACAGATCACCATGAGATTAAATTTAGATTCACCATAATATTTAAAAATTACAAAATATTGATGCTTTAACCTGTATAGCTCTACAATTCCTTGCCAAGCTACATTCAGCCAAACACTATCATCTTCTTTCTTGATCCATTTTGCTTTTATTCCATCCGCGGCAGAAAAATCCAACGATATCGGATTTGATAATCCTTTCCAGTAATTCTGTTAAAAAAACGACGGGAAATATTGTAGTCGGCAGCACGTCTTAAATAAGATATTAACAGTTGACAAAGAAGATGTAAATATTAACTGGAGTGATGATGATGTGTGTTTCTTCTTTGTTGAGGGAATATTATATTGCATTTTACTCGGGAAAAAGTGTTACATAGAATTTTTGACGAAAATATCTAATACGACTGTCGTTAATTTCTCACCCCGATTGTTGATGAGGACATGGAGGAGCATGGGGGCAACAATTTATAGTAAATCCTGTTGTCTGCAACTAGAACAATACGCCAGGCCTTTGTTCTCAGGACAGTTACCCCCTCAGTTTGTAATTTTTTGTGGTGCAGCTTGTTTCGAATTTACATCCTCGCACGTTCTTCAGCAGCTCGTCGTTGTTGTCGTTGTGGTGGAATGAGAAATGTTGGGTGAGTCCGATTGTTGATTATTACAACGTGATAAATGCATAAAAGTGAGTACACCATGATTATCCCTGACAGTGAAATTTTCAGGACTCAATGAGATACTATCTGGAGAATCACGGAATTCAGACACATGATTACTTGCTGTAAGTTTTGATTGGTTGTGTTTGCATCGCCCGTAGGGGAAATGTAAGGTACTACTTGTAAGATCACTTGTATTTTTTGTTGTCCTTCTTTAAATAATTCTGAGCATCACCGGCAGTATACATGTGGTTGGCTTTTCGGTTTCATGGGCTTTTGAAATTGCATTTATCCAGTTCAATCTCTCTGATGTAAAGTAACTGAAGCAATTTTACAGTTATGAGTATTAAGTTCGAGTGTGTAAGTTTTTTAATTTTAAGCTTGCTGATTTTCTGGTTGCCGTCTGTTCCTTTTGTGTTACTTAGCTGTTGTGAGTTTCTGTGGTAATTTTTGGTTGGCTACCTGGACATTGTATTCCAGTTAGGTAATTCGATTTCGTTTTTCTTATATAGGGATCCTCCCACTCCTCGAACGACAAGCGTGATATGCCGGTTACCTGGGAGGGTCGACAACTTACTTTCTAACCACTAAATTCAGAATACAGTCAAATGACGAGCACAATAACTCTGAGGCTCATGCGAGCAAACCCATTGCGGGACATACGTGGGCTTTTTAAATTGAATTCTTGTCACTTTTGGATAAAGCCCATTTGGTGTAGGAAAAAATGTTTACATGTTAATACCAAAAGTTGAGTGTTTCACATCACACAATTTGTCAACAGCCTTATTTAATTTTTTCGTTGGGTGTTATGCCAGTTTGTTGTTAGGATCGTTCAACTGTTACAACCAAGATGGTGTCAAGAACTTGGGCTTGCACTTCATTGTACATGTAAAGGCCAAAGATCATGACTAAGTAAATGTTTTGGTGTTTTTGACAAATTTTCAAGTTTGTGGTTAGCCCATGAGACCCTTATGTAATCTTAATTAATTAATATGCTTATAGTTTCATATTCACCACTGGCATTGAACGCTATGCTTTTCTTTTAAATTCATGTATTCTGTCCAATCCATTCAATCTCTGCACCGAAGATTATGTTACATGCAACCTGGTACTGTCTAATGCAGCTGGGTGAGGGGTTACAACACTATAGTGGGACGTATGCAACACTACTTTTAGAGACTTAGTATACGATATCGAAACATATATGAACCACTTAACCGTCATTCATTATATCAGGATTACCCGTCATTCATTATATCAGGATTACCGTTGAATTATATTCCACACTTTAGTGTAAAATTCGTAACATCAAATCAATTCAACAAAATAAGATTGATTTAATTAAGTAAATGATGAGCGGATAATTTGTATGCTTTTTGGCATTGTTTTTAGTATGTTTTTGGTAGTTTTAGTTAAGTTCTTAGTATATTTTTATTAGTTTTTAGTTAAAATTCACTTTTCTGGACTTTACTATGAGTTTGTGTGTTTTTCTGTGATTTCAGGTATTTTCTG
>NC_029773.3:13384087-13385297 GCF_000817695.3 Arachis duranensis | reverse complement strand
GCTTCAAGCCGACAATCTCCGTGGGATCGACCCTTACTCACGTAAGGTATTACTTGGACGACCCAGTGCACTTGCTGGTTAGTTGTGCGGGGTTGCAAAAGTGTGATTGCAATTTCGTGCACCAAGTTTTTGGCGCCGTTGCCGGGGATTGTTCGAGTTTGGACAACTGACGGCTTATCTTGTTGCTTAGATTAGGACTATTTTATTTTTGTTGGTTTAGAGTCTTTTAGTTGAGTATAGTTTCATATTTTAAGTTTGGTGTCAATTGCATGCCTTTGTTTTTCTTTTGATTTTCAAATTTGCATGTTCTTAGTCCCTTTTTGATTCATAAAAGTTCTAAGTTTGGTGTCCTCTTTGTGTTTTTCCTTTAGAATTTTCGAAAATTATTGTTTGATTTTCTAAAAATCTTAAGTTTGGTGTCATTTTGTTGTTTTTCTCTTTCCTTTTTTCAAAAATCAAATCTTTTTCATAAAAACTTTTCAATCATATCTTTCTAATTGCTTTTATCAAAATCTTTTTAATTAACTAATTGATTCAGTTCTCAATTTGCTTTGATTTTATTTTTTCTTTTTGATTTTCGAAATTTTATTTTATTTTCCTTTTGTTTTATTTTATTTTTTTTCGGTTAATTCAAAAAAAAAATTTATCTCTTTGCAATCATTATCATTTCCCTTTTGTCCATTATGGACTTAAGTGGGATTAATCAGTCCAAAAGGACTCTGGGGTCATATGCTAACCCCATTACAGCTGCATATGGGAGTAGCATCTGTACACCTCCCATCAAAGCAAGCAGCTTTGAGCTAAACCCTCAACTCATTATCATAGTGCAGCAAAATTGCCAGTATTCCGGTCTTCCACAGGAAGAACCTACTGAGTTTCTGGCACAGTTCTTACAAATTGCTGACACAGTACATGATAAAGAGGTAGATCAGGATGTCTACAGACTATTACTGTTTCCATTTGCTGTAAAAGATCAAGCTAAAAGGTGGTTGAATAACCAACCTACAGCAAGCATAAAGACATGGAAACAGTTGTCAGACAAATTCCTGAATCATTTTTACCCTCCAAAGAGGATGACACAGCTAAGGCTGGACATCCAAGGCTTCAAACAAGAGGATAATGAATCCCTTTACAATGCCTGGGAGAGGTATAGAGGTATGCTAAGAAAATGCCCCTCTGAAATGTTTTCAGAGTGGGTACAGTTAGACAT
>NC_029773.3:13381367-13382370 GCF_000817695.3 Arachis duranensis | reverse complement strand
ACAGCCACTAGAAAGGATCATTTTCCTTTACCATTCATAGACCAAATGCTAGAAAGACTAGCTGGCCATGATTATTACTGCTTTTTGGATGGCTATTCAGGCTACAACCAAATTGCAGTAGATCCTCAGGACCAAGAGAAAACAGCATTTACTTGCCCTTATGGCGTGTTTGCCTACAGAAGGATGCCTTTTGGTCTGTGCAATGCACCTGCAACCTTTCAGAGGTGCATGCTCTCTATCTTCTCAGATATGGTAGAGAAATTTCTGGAAGTCTTCATGGATGACTTCTCAGTATATGGAGACTCATTCAGCTCCTGTCTTAACCAGGAGACTCATTCAGCTCCTGTCTTGACCATCTAGCACTTATTCTAAAGAGGTGCCAAGAGACTAACCTAGTTTTAAACTGGGAAAAATGTCACTTTATGGTGACTGAAGAAATTGTCCTTGGGCACAAAATTTTGAACAAGGAAATATAGGTGGATTAAGCTAAGGTGGAGGTAATTGAAAAGTTACCACCACCTGCCAATGTTAAGGCAATTAGAAGCTTTCTAGGGCATGCAGGATTCTACAGAAGGTTTATAAAGGATTTTTCGAAAATTGCAAAACCTCTGAGTAACCTGCTAGCTGCTGACACAGCATTTGTGTTTGACACACAGTGTCTGCAGGCATTTGAGACCCTGAAAGCTAAACTGGTCACAACACCAGTCATCTCTGCACCAGCCTGGACATTACCTTTTGAACTGATGTGTGATGCCAGTGACCATGCCGTTGGTGCAGTGTTGGGACAAAAGCATGACAAGCTTCTGCACATCATTTACTATGCCAGCCGTGTTTTAAATAACGCACAGAAGAACTACACAACCACAGAAAAAGAGATGCTTGCAGTGGTCTACGCCATTAACAAGTTTAGATCTTATTTAGTAGGATCAAAAGTGATTGTGTACACTGATCATGCTGCTCTTAAATATCCACTCACAAAGCAGGATTCAAAACCCAGGCTCAT
>NC_029773.3:13380195-13380505 GCF_000817695.3 Arachis duranensis | reverse complement strand
AACAGCATTCAAGACTCCTATAGGAACCTCTCCATACCAACTGGTGTATGGGAAGGCCTGTCATTTGCCCGTGGAACTGGAGCATAAAGCCTACTGGGCAACCAGATTCCTAAACATGGATGCACAGTTAGCTGGTGAAAAAAGATTGCTCCAGTTAAATGAGCTAGAGGAGTTCAGACTCAATGCCTTTGAAAATGCAAAAATTTATAAGGAGAAGGCAAAGAAATGGCATGACAAGAGGTTGTCAACCAGAGTCTTTGAGCCAGGACAAAAAGTTCTGCTCTTCAACTCTAGGCTCAGACTGTTTCCA
>NC_029773.3:13377063-13380061 GCF_000817695.3 Arachis duranensis | reverse complement strand
CATTATCTTGAAAGCAATTTTGAGCAAGAATGCTCTAAACTGAGACTTGAGTGATTCTCAGTGAAGGTCCAGCTAAAGACAGTAAAGAAGCGCTTGCTGGGAGGCAACCCAGTCATTAAGAGGTTGTATGAATTATTTTTACAGAGGCAAGTATCAAAAATGAAGGAATTCACAGAGTTACAGAAGGATTCAGCTCAAAAAGCAGAGAAAAAGAGCTCACTGGCGAAAAAACGCCAGTAAGGGGCATTTTGGGCGTTAAACGCCAGAATGGGTATCATTCTGGGCGTTTAACGCCAGGAATGGTGCCATTTTGGGCGTTAAACGCCAGAATGGGCACCATTCTGGGCGTTTAACGCCAGGTGTGCAGCATCCTGGGCGTTTAGAAAAATGCCCAGTGATAAAGGCTTTCTGGCGTTTAACGCCAGCCAGGGTACCTGGCTGGGCGTTAAACGCCCAAAAGGGGCAACAAATGGGCGTTAAACGCCAGAATGGGTGCCATTCTGGGCGTTTAACGCCAGAAAGGTGGGGGGACCACATTTTTGTTTTCAAATCAGAATTTTTCAAACTTTCCTTTTCTCACCCATATTTTTCTACAAAAATACATTTCAATCTCTCATCATTCACTTTCAAATTTTCAAAAATCTAAAATCACTTTTCAAATCTCTCAAATCATTCCCAAATTTTATTCAAAAATTTTCACCCTTTTCTCAATTTCTTTCCATATCTTCTCAAATCTCCTTTCAAATTTTTCTTTTTTCCGAAAACTCCCCTCCCCACCTTATAAATACACGTTTGGCACCCCTCATTCCACCACACCATTCGAATTTCCTCTTCCTCCCTCTCTCTTCTTTCCTTTCTTTTGCTTGAGGACAAGCAAACCTCTAAGTTTGGTGTGCTTTTCTGTGATCACAAAGCCAAGATCATGGCTCCTAAGGAAAAACAAACCAATTTAAGAGGCAAGAAAGAGAATAATCCAAAGAATCTTTGGAATCAAGAGAAGTTTTTAACCAAAGAACATGAAGACCATTATCACAAAATAATGGGTCTGAGGTCAGTGATCCCGGAAGTTAAATTTGATTTGAAAGAAGATGAATATCCGGGGATCCAAGAGCAAATTCGAAACAGAGGATGGGAAGCTCTAACCAATCTTGAGATAAAGGTTGGAAGGAACATGGTTCAGGAATTTTACTCAAATCTGTGGCTAACAGACAAGCAGAGAATGACTGGAACCGCTTACCATACCTACAGAACCATGGTCAGAGGGAAAGTTATGTACTTCCATCTGGACAAAACAAGAGAAATCTTCAAGTTGTCTCAACTGCATGATGATCCTGACTCCTTTAATAGGAGGATGGTGAGAGTAGATAAAGAGTTGGATCAAGTTCTAGAGGACATATGCCTCCCTGGAACTAAGTGGATAACCAATTCTAAGGGTGTCCCAAACCAACTCAAGAGGGGAGACCTCAAACCAATTGCAAGAGGTTGGCTAGACTCCATTGGGCGTTCCATATTGCCCACTAGCAACCGTTCTGAGGTCACCATCAAGAGAGCAGTGATGATTCATTGCATTATGTTTGTAAAAGAAGTGGAGGTGCATCATGTAATTGCTTGTGAGATCTACACAATTGCAAATAAAAATTCCACTGAAGCCAAACTGGCTTACCCAAGCTTGATCTCCTTGCTCTGTAAAGAGGCTGGGGTAAAGATGGGAGTAGATGAGTTTATCCCCATTGAACATCCAATCACCAAGAAGTCAATGGAAGGACAAGTGCAAGACAACTCTATCAAAAGGAGGGCGCATGAGTTCCTCCCTGAATTCCCTGAAATTGGCTACTGGGCCAGCCTAGAAGCATCTATTACCAAGTTGCAAGAGATTATGGAGCAACTGAAGGAAGAACAGCAGAATCAGAACTGCATGCTCTGCAAATTACTGAAGGAACAAGAAAAGCAGGGGCGTGAACTCCAAGAGATGAAACGCCAAAAGCTCTCCTCTCAAGCTGAGGGAGCATCCACTTCTCAAAATCAAGGTTGTTGAGTCCTAACTCTGTGAAAACCTCTATCATTAGGAGCCTAGTTTAAATTTCTATTTTTCTAATTTTTTTTTAGTTTCATTTTATATTTATTTTTGAGTCTTGTTCTTAATTCATAATTAATAAAATTTAAAGAGTATGCCTTAAAGTTATGAATGTCCTATGAATCCATCACCTCTCTTAAATGAAAAAAATGCTTTAATCACAAAAGAACAAGAAGTACAGGATTTCGAAATTTATCCTTGAAACTAGTTGAATTAGCTTGATGTGGTGACAATACTTTTTGTTTTTTGAATGAATGCTTGAACAGTGCATATGTCTTTTGAATTTGTTGTTTTGAGAATGTTAAAATTGTTGGCTTTTGAAAGAATGAGGAGAAAGAGAACTGTTATTGAGGATCTGAAAAATCATCAAATTGATTCTTGAAGCAAGAAAAAGCAGTGAATACAAAAAAAAAATTTCGAAAAAAAAAAGAAAAAAAGAAAAGAGAAGGAAAAGAAAAAGAAAGGAATAAAGTTGTGATCCAAGGCAACAAGAGTGTGCTTAAGAACCCTGGACACCTCTAATTGGGGACTCTAGCAAAGCTGAGTCACAATCTAAGAAGGTTCACCCAATTATGTGTCTGTGGCATGTATGTATCCGGTGGTAATACTGGAAGACAGAGTGCTTTGGGCCACAGCCAAGACTCATACACTAGCTATGTTCAAAAATCATTATACTTAACTAGGAAAATCAATAACACTATCTGAGTTCTGAGTTCTCATAGATGCCAATCATTCTGAACTTCAAAGGATAGAGTGAGATGCCAAAACTGTTCGGAGGCAAAAAGCTACTAGTCTCGCTCATCTAATTGGAACTATGTTTCTTTGATATTTTGGGGTTTATAGTATATTCTCTTCTTTTTATCCTATTTTGATTTTCAGTTGCTTGGGGACAAGCAACAATTTAAGTTTGGTGTTGTGATGAGC
>NC_029773.3:13359569-13376305 GCF_000817695.3 Arachis duranensis | reverse complement strand
GATGAATGTGATGATCCGTGACACTCATCATGTTCTCAACTATGAACGTGTGCCTGACAACCACCTCCGTTCTATTTTAGATTAAGTAGATATCTCTTGGATTCTTTAATCGGAATCTTCGTGGTATAAGCTAGAACTGATGGCGGCATTCAAGAGAATCCGGAAGGTCTAAACCTTGTCTGTGGTATTCTGAGTAGGATTCAATGACTGAATGACTGTGACGTGCTTCAATCTCCTGAAGGCGGGGCGTTAGTGACAGACGCAAAGGAATCACTGGATTCTATTCCGGCCTGACCGAGAACCGACAGCTGATTAGCCATGCTGTGACAGAGCATAGGAACATTTTCACTGAGAGGATGGGAGGTAGCCACTGACAACGGTGAAACCCTACATACAGCTTGCCATGGAAGGAGCCTTGCGTGTTTGAGGAAGAAGACAGTAGGAAAGCAGAGATTCGGAAGATGGAGCATCTCCAAAGCCTCAACCTATTCTCCATTACTGCATAACAAGTACTTATTTCATGTTCTTTTGCTTTTCGAAATCAATCCTGATAATTTCTGATATCCTGACTAAGATTTACAAGATAACCATAGCTTGCTTCAAGCCGACAATCTCCGTGGGATCGACCCTTGCTCACGCAAGGTATTACTTGGACGACCCAGTGCACTTGCTGGTTAGTTGTGCGGGATTGCAAAAGTGTGATTGCAATTTCGTGCACCAGTAAACACTATTGTAGCTTCGATTGAGTTGGAAAATGGCAAATGTATCAGTCGCCGGTTATAGTCAATAAACACTACGGGTAGAGTAACATACGAAACGCCGCTCGTCAAGGTGAGATAAAAAATCATGTTTCCCGGGTCAACAGATTTAACTTGCGAAGCAAAGATATCTTATCCGACAAACACTGCACTTAATACCATGAATTTTACACTTCTAGTCACACAAAACGATAATTATAAATAAGAGGACAACACTAAGTAAACACAAGTTAGACGTAAAGAAAATTGGCATCTTCCCGGCCATACTTTATGAACGCCATTTAACCCACGTTCAAACTGATACGGTTTGACTATTGCGTTTCCAGGGATGGTTGGGGAAATTCATACTTTCCAACCTTATCACGAAGAGTTGGAGTCAGACTCGACCAACTCCGGGTTGTTACAGCGGAGTACATACCTGTATGAGGAACGGAGCTCCCGGTAGCTGGATTTCACTGCCCCGATTTCCCACTGAAGATCGTAGTTGACTGCGAGAGACTCGTCAAGCAGATCGTAGTTGTAGTCATCCAGGTGCTTACCAGAAATCTCCAGTAGTAGCCGTATCATCTCCGACGCCCCATCTTTCCGGGCAATGTGGGGGTCCGTGGAGAACCTGCCGACTGCAGAGAGAGCACCCGTGTGCCTTTCTGGAGGAATGAGGACGAAGAACCTGTGAACAATTCCTACAATGGTGAAGTCTCATGTTTAGATCTGGTAATAGGGAGCCGCTCGACCCAGTTCCCTGCAAAGTTGACGTAGACCTGCTTGGCGGCTCCTCCAAACGGCAACCTTGCTCCAGTCACGATCCGGCACCATCTCGTCGACTGCAAATAGAAAAAATGGTTCTTTTGTGTTCAGCTGAATGCATCCATGGGGAACGGGTGTGCCACAGTTGTGTACGTAAGGGAAACTAAAGAATGCAAACTTGAATAAGTTAAGTGTCCCATCTGCTCCTCTTCCCCGTGTGTTGCTAATGAGCCTCGCGACCTCATCTGCGTTGTCAGCCGCCCAGCGTTCTTGCCTCAGTCTCTCTGCGACGGAGATGCGCTCTGGGTTGTCTCCGCGTGCCTCAACGATTAGGCCGCGTATGTGCTCCATGGATGCTACCTCTTCGTAGGAGGCTTGGGGAGTGTTGCCGGTGGACATTGCTCGGTTCTGACACCCACTGGTGTTGTTGTCTACGCATGCGAGGAGCCTGAAACAGGAGGACCAACCTAGTGGCTTTGTTATGATATAGGTCGAACGTATATTTGCCCTCTATATATACTCAGTCAACAGTTCTAGGTTGCATAAGTTCTTGTTAGATTCGATTTAAAAGTTGGATTGGCAAATCAAATAATAACAAATGATGGGGAAATATATTTTCAGACTAATTTGTTTCTATTGTTCCTTTTTCCATTCGTAACTACCGTATTTTACCAACATTAACTCTAATAGTTATTTTAATGAGTATAGTAGGTACCTGTACAATACTATTTCAACCAAAAATATAAAATTATTATGTTGCTAATATTTTTTATTAAAAATTTTACTACACGTTTTTTTACAGTCTATTGTTATTGATATGGCTTTATCTCAATTATTTTTACTTCTTATTAACTTTTTTTATTATTATTTTAGGTAAATTCTAACAGTGCAACTGCGAATATATGTTCATGAAGAATTGTTTTTTAAAATATAATTTTTTTAAATAACTTTTACAATAACGTCTACCAAAATTAAAAAAAATATGCTACTACGCTTCTTTTTTGAGTACGATGAAGTCAACAAAAAATGATATTCTCGATGTTGGGGTTAGCTTTACGTTAATCCTGCGAAGTGATGAGTAAGAATATCCTTTTGGTGTTACTCTTTTAAAATTATTAAAAATGATCAAAAAAATATCATATTTGTTAAATTAAAAATAAATGTAACTTTGAAAAACTAAGACTTATTAGAAATATAGTAAACTAAATTTTCCTGCATATCAGTTAACTACAATTAATAATATTAATGTAACAAATCAATAGAGGTTCAATATATATATTAGAATAATAAATCAAGTTACTCTATAAATTCCTAATTTAGAATTTAGAGCACAAGATTTAAGATTTAGGGTTTTCTTTTGTTCTTCCTCAATATTTCATTTCATTATTTGAACTCTAAAACTTGTTATCTACATTTTTTTTTAATTTCGATTTGTTTCCCAACTCAATGATAATATCCATCAACTACGTAATAAAATTTACTTATAAAATACTAATTTAATATTCTATAAATTTATAATTTTTCATGATATATTACTACGTTGAATAAAATTTTTAGGACATAATAATTAATTTGTCAAGTGAGACTAACATAATACAAAAGATAATTTTTATTTTTTTTATTTCTTATAATATACTATTATTATTAATAAACTTACTAAAAAGTCACTAATTTTCTAAATCATATTACTGAAACCTATAAAATTATTTTAAAAAATTTCTAAAATTGTGTAACATCTTACTAAGATTAATAAAATTAATTACCGTATCATTTAACTGTACTTAATAAAAATTAATATAAGAAAATTACTAATTTTGTTTATAAAATATATAAAATTAATCAAATTAATTTTAAAATTACAACTTGAGAGTTTTGTATCCAGGACTTATGAGATTTTTATTTCTGTAATATGAGATTTCTTCTTCTTCTTCGTGTTATATTCCTGAATTTTTTTATGTGTACTCTCTGTACACTGTATATACTCTATATCTGTACTAATTTTTACGATATGTACTATAACTATTATAAGGCTAATAATTTGACAAAACCAATTACGATAGTTAATTAAAACTAATTTAACAAAGTTGTTCATTGAGCGAACCATATTCATATAATTAATTAACTTAGTTTAAATTTTTACTACTTTCTCGGATCGTATTACTTTAACTAATAAAATTAGTAAAAAGTAGCTAAGTACGTAAATTACATTACTATAATACATGAAGTTACGATTAAAAATTACTAATTTTACATATTTCACTACAATTAATAAAATTACTGTCGATATCGTCTAACTATAATTAATGACATTAATGTAACAAAAACACTTATTTTTAAACTATGCATTATTGTAACTAATTCGGTAACACAAATTATTATTAATTTGGCAGATCATGTTACCTTAAAAAAAGATATTTTGTATACATTTAAATATTACTATTAAATTATATATACAAATATGTTTCTTATTTTATTTTTATCACATGCCTTTCTGTTATTATGTTTTGTAAAAAAAAAACAATACAATTTTTAGAAAATATTAAAAATACTTTAATTGATAAAATTAAAATAGTATATGGATATTTATAAAAATTTTCTAATATCATTTTGAGCATGAACAAATATGTTTATCTTATTTTAAGAAAGAAAAAAAAAACAAAACACATTAGCGGTTAAGATGTAGAGTTTGGAGGTTGAAAAGTGATTAAATTAAAATTTATTTTTATAATACATTATCAAATATAATAGTATGAAATTTTTTTTTTTCCTTTCGATTATAGAGAGTCTCGAAACCCATGAATTAGACATTTAAATATAAGTTCACTTATTATAATTTATATCAAACAATTATATATTAAAAGTATTTTTTAACTTATTTTTTTTAACTCATTAAATATAATTTATTATATTAAATTAATTATATCCACTAATTGATATGATTAGTTATTCAAATAATACATAATTTATGATAATTTATATCAATTAATTAATTATAATTCATTATATGATACACTTTAATTTATTAATTTATAAGGTGCATATTAAAACAGATAATTTGTTATTTATTCTAATCGAATATAATAAATACAGATTAATTTAGTTAACAAAATCATTGTCTCCCAAGCAAGGTTCTGAAAATCAGATCGGACCGGCCGGTTCGACTGGTTTAACTGCGAACCGGTGACGCAAGCAGTTCGGTCCTTCTCTAATAACTGCCAGACAAAAAACCGCTTGAAAACCGGTGAATCGGCCGAAAACCGGCCAATTTGGGCCAAACCGTTGACCGGCCGGTTCTTCTAAACGGCGCCATTTTTGTTATTATTTAAAAAAATAAAAACTAAAACCTGACCCGACCCAGGAACCACTCACGAACCCAACCCCCCTCTTCCCCCGAGCCCATTCATTCATCTCAGTTTCTCAGTGAACCCTAGCCCTCCTCCTCTGAACCGAAGCATTCCCAGGCTCCTAGCCCAGTAGCCCTCCATCGTCGTCGCAGTCTCAGGTCGTCAGCGCCACCACCGTCGCCTTGTCCTCAGCACCAGTAGCCCTCCATCGTCGCCTGGTTCCCAGCACCAGTAGCCCTCAATTACTCTTTTATTTGGTTGTTTCTACAACAAACTATTTTCTCCCTATCAAACGTCGTGTCAAGAACGGAAATTCAATTTTAGCCAATTTGAGATGGGACACGTGGACTTCATCTGCATTGAATCCCAAGATAATGAACATAATTCGGATTTAGAATCCGGACAATGGACCTAGGTTGATCTTGCTCACTTGAGTTAATATTTGGAGTCATTGTTGCAAAACATACTATACTATTAAATATTATTACATTTAATATATATAAAAGTTAGATATGCTTACAAGAAATTTTTTAATTAAATTAAAATATTTTTAATTATATTTTTTCAGTTAGTTTAAATATTATTTACTAACGTAATAAAATAAACAAATAATAATAATAATAATAATAATAATCATCATCATCATCATCATCATCATCATCATCATCATCATCATCATCATCATCATCATCATCATCATCATCATCATCACTCACATAATAATTAAAATGTCATAGTAATATATACATAATATCACATATATTAAAGACGATTATATACAAAAAAAATTATTTTTAGTAAAGTTAACTTATGTGTAAATTAACTAATTTTAATAACATATGATTTATTACATAATTCTTTTCTATTTATATTATTAATATATGAAATAAGCAACTTAAGTTAGGACAATAAATATAATACAAATATCTACTTATTTATTAGTATTAAAAAATATATATAAATAGTAAAATAATAATTTTTTGGTAGAGAAATAATAATAAAGGTTATTAATTAAGTTAATTATGTAATAAAAAAATTATGACTAATTTTTTAAATAAAAATAGGAGAATAAGACCACTATTTTTAGAATTCATACAGTATGGAGGGTTCACTAACAGCTACTATTGTTTTTACAAGCGTCCTACAAGCGACACCAGAGGAAGGTCGACGTCCAGGTTTGACTTGTCGGAAGCGCCGGTGACCGTCCAAGTTAGATCACGGGTTACGTATGAATCAACGCGTTCCTGTGCCAGAAGACCAACCCCCCGACATTCAAACAAGTTAGCGACAATTCCTATATCGCAGTTGTGCTTCCCCAAGTTTATTATTTTTCGCTTTGAATCAGTTGTTGCGATTGACAATCATTCTCTCTGCAGCTTACATCGGCGAAGCAATGCTCATCCAAGCCAGGTGGCTGCCGGTACTGGATCCTCATGCGCGGCCGTTGCAAAAGTGAGTATTTACATGTTGTGCCATCATGTTACTAGTTGGTGAAATCATTCAGTCTAGGGAATGAGCTTGTTTCAATATTTTGTGTACCGAAATTGTTCTTGTTACAGGATTGCAGCCCAATTGCACTCAGTGTTGTCACAAGCGTGTCCAGGTTGAATAAAGAAATTCGACGTTTGACGGAATGCATTAGCCAGCATAATGTAGTTGTGGCAGATTTCCAGAAGGTGTTCACCTTGCTGGCAAAAATGCTGAAAACGGAACATGACTGTGACCGGGTAAACAAAGTTAAGTGCTCATGTCAGACTGCCGTCCGGGCAAAGCGGCAGCTACACATAGAGGGTACTGCAAACGATGAGGATCACATTCAGGAGAGGACCCCTTCACAACATGATGACCCGACGTATGCACCGACATTGGATCTGAAGTTCAGCCTGGACCACATGCCTTTCAGATCGAAGAGGTCAAAGAGAGCCCAACGCAATCCACGATCTGGTCAGGACAAAACACAACGAAGGAAGCCCCCTAAGTTGGTAATGCCTAAAACCGTACACCATTAATTACTTCATTAACTTATCTGCATCGTTCACCATCACTGTTGTTGCGGAGAATTCTTTTTGTACCAGGTCGATCTGTCTGGTGAACGCGCTCGGGAGATCGACGGCCTCGACATCGACGTAACAAGTCACCACGACGCACTAACTCCCTTCAGAGGCACTATAATTATCTTGCCCCGGTTGGTAGTGACGGAGTGGTCCATGAGTCAGAGCTGTTACTGATGACTGCGGAGAAGATCCCGAAGGTGAGGTCCCGATTTTAGTTTATACAGCATATGCCGTCGCTTTGTACCCGACAATAGATTGTTTGTGATATTTTGTTGTATACAAGCAGGCCTTCAAGCTAGCCTTCGTACCAACCCGGAGCATGGATCTCGCCGGGGTTGAGCTCGCTGTTGTGACATACATCTTTAGCAAAGATCTTCCGAAAAGGTATATTTCCGGTCTGGTGCAATTATGCCTAATGTCGTTTTCATTGATGTTAAAGGCTGGATAGTGTACGCTGCGTCTCGAGTACCCTTTAATTTCTAACAGTTCATCTACGAATTAGTTACCTTATAGCGGGTTTAGGTAGATTGGGACATGTTTGTCCATTACAAATGGTGTCTTTAGAGTTACAGGAGAAAAAAAACTATCACATTCGGTGGTCCATAAATTACATTTCCTTGACTGTATCCCATTAATAACTATGTATAGACAGGACAAATGTATTCACTTTGTGGAAATATTCTATAATTGTAGGGTGTGTAAACTGATTAGGTTACATAAAATTTAACTGGAGCAATAAGGAATATACGAATGCGAACGGAGCTGTCATGTGGCAAAGTCTAATTTAGCGTCGGTATTTTTGATAATAACGGAACCATTCATATTTCAAGTTTATTTCGTTGATTATAATATTCTTAACAAGTACATATATTTGTGCACACTAATCGATTTACTCAGTCATGATAATCCATGCCCAAAATGCATTAGAAACATTTTTTTATAAAGGCAATAGCAACGTCCATATCAGCCTGCTATTTACCTTCTTTTATTTCATTTTTATTGAAATGCGGCTCATGTAACTTTTGTGACCTGTGAATTACTTTCCTTTCCAGTGAAGTTCTGGCTGACGTCGGTCATTGCGTTGCGGACAGAACTGCGTTACTAACGCTTGGCCCAAATGAAAGAGTCATGGATGATGTGAGTGTTGTGTATTTATTGATTCCATTATTCAAATTGTTGACCAAGCTAACTCGGCCATGGTCTTCGGTATGAAGAACATTAATTTTAGTTTGGAATTCCCAGGTTATTACTGTCGTGGCAACGATGTTGTCGAAGACGTCAAGTAGTCACCAGTGGTTCATGCCGACAATGATCATGGTGAGTCAACACCATGGTTAGGGCGAGTCTATTCCAACTCTAATTATTTCTTGTTAACATCTATGCTAAGATAACATGATCTAGACATGTTTGTGATAACCGTATGGGTGCCTGCTTTGTTGACCTGCAGGAAGATGCCATCCAAGGGTCACGTCTAACACAGGCTAACTTGGATGCCGTTGTGTGCAAGCATATGTGGTGCAAGGTTGACAAGGTTACTGAGGTTTGTATAGGTTTTCGTTTTGTTTTAGAAGATATGAATGATGAAGCCATAAGTCCTTACAGCTGATCGACCATTCGTGCCCGAGTTGGGCCTTGCAGATTTTTCAACCTATGTGGACGGACGGACATTGGTATTTGATGGTGGTGGACGTACGTCGGAAGAAGCTGGTGTACTTCGACTCATTCAAGTGTACAACAGAGACGGAGTGCAGGAAGCTTGCAATGATGCAAGTGGTAAGTTTAGTCATTTTCAATACGCCTAACTTATGGTATTCACCTTTACTCCGTGACGAAACTTTCAATTGGCTCACAATGCACATATATGCACTTTCCAATTTCTGGTGCAGTTAAATTTTTGGCTAGTTATATTTGAGATCTGTTGTCACCAACATTGGTCAAATATGTGCTATCTTTGCAACATCAAACAACTTGTTTGAATCTTGTTCGAATAAAAGTTATCCCAATTCTTTTTGTGTACTGTATTATACATGTTAAAACTGTATATCCATTCTTAACGTGACTCGATACTATCATGCATGATGTTGTCGGGTTGTATGTGTTGGTAGAGTATTTAACAAAAAAAGTGCAACTTCGATACAAGTAGAAATATGTAGATTTAATAAAAAGTGTCCCATCTGAATGCCTCATCATCTCTGCGGTGCACGTAAGTTTAGTTTTTACTATCATGTGGGAAGAGTCTTTTCATTAGCTGGCCGTGCTGAATGAGGTTTGCGTATGTTTTAATGATTTTCAGTCAAAATGCTTTTGACTGACACGTTTCTTTAATCAGGCACTGCACCTGAAGTCGCTAACTATTGGACCCAAGTGGCTGTCCAATTGCACAGCTGAATGACCTCGATTTTCTTCGTATGACTTTGAAAAGCCCGTCGTGCCTCAGCAACATCGGCTATCGTGAGTTGTCACTCGCACTAGGATACCATTTTCGTGTTGTCCTCATTTAATTAAATAGTTGGTTAATAATGTGGGTTGATAGTATCTTTAACCTGTATATCTTAACTTCTGAAACAACAATTGATATTGTGCGCGACACGTAACAGGGTGGATTGTGGTGTCTGGGTCTTGCAATGGATGATTAGGGGAGCTCTGTAGGCTATACACAGTGTTACGGTACCGAATGCATACACATATGAATTTATTGTCAAAATTCTGATAGTGATGAATGACTTATATGACTACATTGCATATCCAATAACTTATAAGTTGAGGTTGAATGACTTGCAGGTAGTAAACGATCTTACTTGTATGCGAATAGCCCTTGATCTCGTGTTGAGGTCACACAATGCTAAGGCCATCAATGTTGTGGAAAAGGCAATGTGTTACTGGAGAAAGAATGTTGGATCTTCACGACATGGACGTCAGCGATAGAGTTATTTTGGGAAATACATGTTAGGCTAATATTGGTGCCACTTTTGGAGTACTTTTTTTGGTGACTACTTCGCGTATAGCGATGTCGAACTGGCGATGTACGACATCGAGGAAGATGTTGACTTGCGCATCAGCTTTGTTAATTTTAATTTTCACCTAGTAGTCTAGTCTCGCGATAACCGTGCAGTTGAACTTGTTTACAGGTAGAGCAGTATCCAATCCGGATGCTGGTAACAAGTTGGACGGCATGAAACCAGTATCCAGGTTGGAAACTGTACGCCATTTTAACTATAGTAGGATTGCGATGGAGCAATACAGAATTGGACTATACGAATCTTTTTTTGGGACAGATTTGCACAATATCCCTTGATCAAGAAACGTTCGGGTTTCTCAATAGAATTTTGATGCATTCTTTTATTTGAAGATAATTATAATCCTTGTTAGCTCTAACTGGTATAGAGCCCCTTTGTTGCGAGTGAAGTAACATGTAAATACCAAAAAATGGTGTCATCTGTCGATACACCTATGCAGAATCAATTGTGGTTGCTATAGCTGAAATCATATTAGTTTCGATTTGGCTGGTTTTACTTTACTTTGGTTTGCTCGTTACAAAAACATCATACCTTCATGAACAGCTTTAGATCAAATAATGAACTTATAATCAGGTGGAGTTAGCGGCACTGCTCCATGGTTTAGGTTATTTACACTGTCTCTCTGCATCAAAATTAATCTCTTTTAAAATTACTATATGCTTACTCGCAAATTTACTTCTTTGTTGATTGCTGCAGCTGATTACAAGTACTTGAGGTTTATAAGTTCGTCAACTGTATTCTTACCTTACATGAATCACAAATTGAACTTTTTTAATTTAGCAAGTATTATATAGAATGAATACTCTATTTTGTTTTTATTCAGCTGTATTTGATTGTTGAAGTCAATGTGCAATAATCCATAAATTGGTTGTGCATAATTTCGAGGCTAAATTTATCCAATTACCATTTTTCCGTATTTGTCCGTTATTGAATTGTGTCATATTTTCCTTTATTTTATGATAATACTATAAATCAATTGCCAAGAAATTTTTATTCGTGTAGTCTTTAATAAATTTTAATCACCCACGCATTGTCTAATGTCAGATTTTTAAAAATATTTGAGGGTATGTTGTGTTCTTATTAAATAACATACAGGATGATTTGTTTAACATATTACTAGAATGCTGTAAAATATTACTAGAATACTGTAAAATATTACATTCGGCGAAGTTAATTTCCAGCTGAAAAGAGGAGGGCAGAGAGAAGGCATAAATTCATAGAGGAGTTTGCGAAAGAGTTGTATGACGAACAAAATGGTTTAAGCTAATTGCATGTTCCAAGCATGATTATCTCCTTGTTTTGCATGCCGTGCAGAATGCAAATACAATCCATATACATAACGTGAAGAGCAGATATTGTTGGATCATTCTTTCTTGAATTACTTAAGCTGATAGGTTATATGCAATGACACATTATGCTGTGAGAATGCCTCATTGAAAAGATTAATGATACAGCTTTCTTAAACAATTATAAGACTCAATGTCGTTTTATTCTTTCAATTATGTAATCATTCTCCCTCTTAAAGTATATTCGGATAAGAATGTGGTGTAGTAAAGTACTGTATTTATTCTCCAATTCGAATATTGCTCTGAATTAATAGTGTGTTTTAATGCACCCCTTAGAAGGGGAATTTATTTTTTTTCTAAATATTTGAGTTGAAAACTGATTCAGTATTTCTAATAGATATTTTTCGACATGTTCCTGATTACTAAATAGATATTTTTCGACATATTTACAGGTTCTTCTTCGTTACTTCTTTATCGACATAGCACTAACACTATGCTATAAGAGGAAAAAAAATTAACAAAGTAAAACCAAAAGTTGAAAAATGCTGCAAATTATTGATTTATTAAGACAACACTAATATACAGACATGTACTATAAATAAGGAAATCCAATTCTCACCCCAAGATATTCAATCAAATCAACTGCATACTCACCAATTAACATGAAATTCATTATTCATGCTTTAGCTTCCTAATTAACATTATATCAAACCCCTTCATTACTATCATTTTGTACTTACAATCCACCTTAATAATTACCTTAAACAAAAGACCAAAAAGGGAAATTACAGTACTGATCATTACTTCATTAGTCATTACAATAATATAATTAACTTCATTCTTAATCAACCTTGCAAGTACTTGTGAATTTCTTCTTATCCTATTGTGAAGGTTAACTTTGATTCCATCATTCGTGTACATAGTCAATGCAAGTTTAGGCGCCACATGATACCCACGCCTAATGCACGTTGTCCATACGAGGGACAACCGTTTCTTTCCTACCTAGGAATTTATTAGGAATATGGTGGGAGAGAAGCCCCTCTTATTATCCTGCGTCGTTTACCCCGTTTCCATTATACATTGTCCCATGTAAACTAGTGCTGATGGAGTTTTTTGTTGTTTTCAATGTGCTGACCTGTTCGGGGACGATGACCTGCCCATTGCTTTCTGAAACGAGAGTTAAGATTGGTAATATACATTGTTTGTTAGAGTGATACCGCAAGATTTGTATTAGTACTTGTTCTGAGGGTTACCTGAAGCTGTAGGTCGATCTCGGTCGAGATCTTCTGGTTTGGTCGGAGCCGAAGTGTCCGGCAGGCGTATAGCGGCCGGAGATGGTGTGTCCGATTTGTGGAACTGAGAGTGCTGCTGATCCTTTGTCACCGAAGGGTGGGGGGTACCTGTAAGGGACTCCGATGCTTAAGTTAGTAAGGGTATTAAGCAGGTATTGAGTAGAATCAGAGCATGAGTTATACCTGGGTGCTCTAGTGTATTTATAGTGGTGAGATGTGTCCTTCTATGGATAAGATAAGTTAGTTATCTTATCTTATCTTATCTCTTGTTGAGGTCAGCTTATCTTCCATGGAACCGCCCTTGTCTCTATCGGCTTGGGCTGCCTTTGAATCTGGGTCGTATTCCTTGATTTGGGCCCTTCTTTGGGCTTTTCCTGTCGCTTTGGCGTCGGCCCGTTTGACCTAAAGAGGTCGGTTGCTTTGTTACTGAACATTCCGGCTCGGTCATCTCGACCCAGGGTATGAACAGTGCCCCTGCTTGAGCTCGGTCTTCTTTTTGAGGCCGTGTTCTTTGACTTCGGTCCTTCTTTAGTTAAGCCGAACTCAAGCATTTTGTTGATTCCTTTGTAGAAGCTTTTGAATGTAGAACATTTTTCCTCTAAAAGCGCGCGCTTTTATATCGGCGCTTTGGAAATGTGCGAGGGTTTAATGCCTACATAAATTTTAACATTAATTGCCCCGTTTCCCTTTGGTTCTTTTATTTTGATTTTGAAAACCCAGAAACGGTTTCTCTCCTTCGCCTTTTTCGTAACTTCTTCTCATTTCTTCCTTCGTTCTCTCGCTTTCAACTTTTCTTTGTGTTGCGGCGTTGTTTGATTTTTCTAAAGCCTCTGCCTGGAGTTTTGCAGTTCCGCGTTTCAGCCCAGCGACGTTGCTTTTGCTCGTGTCTTCTCTTTTACTTTGAGAGAGCAATTCCAGATTTCGCCTTCCCTCTTCAACTTCCTTAAAGCCTGCTGCTTTTTTCATGTTGGTACTAACTTTCTTGTTTCTTTTGCGGCTTCACTCTTAGTTTTTTGGTGAAGCTTTGATTTTGCATGTTTGAAAGTTTGAACCTTTTCGTGATCTTGCGTTTGTTTGTCGCTGTAAATGCATTTTCCTTGGCTTTCTTTTGTGCGCTCTTTTGGCATTTCCGTCGAGGCTTTCTAGGGTTTTGTTGTTGCTTCTGATAGAGAATCTGCATCTGTTCCTCGCTTCGCTTGATTGCTTTTTGTTTCTAATTTTGAGAAAGTTCGTACCTTTAATGATTTCTACTTGGTGCGTTTTGACGTTTGGGAATGCTTTTTGCTTGGTAAACTGAGATGACTTATGCTTCTGAAATGCTTGCTTGTTTGAAGTCTTTTTCTTGTTTGAGAAATGCTGGGGTGGGAGCTATAGATTTTCCTAGAAACCTTAGTTGATTATTGCCTCCAAAGGATGCCCCAAGGCTTTTGGTTTGAGTCTTGGAGTTTTTCCTTTTCTGTTTGTTTCGCCTGTATCGTATTGAGTTGTTTTCTCCCTTGTCCGAGATGTTTTTAGTAAACCCATCTTCTTTTCTTACTTGTAGGATTAGTTGGCCTCATGTCTTCTCGCAATAACATTGTAGAGATATCTTCCAGAGTTCCTGAAAGCATGTCCGATTGGCTGGACTCCCTTGTCTTGTTGTGTGTTTCTGTTGTGGATGCCGAATTTTGCACAGAGCTGAGGAAGCGCCATAGGATTTGTGGTAACAGCGCCCGTGAGGGGGATTATGAGCTTGTTGCTCCTGAGGCCGATGAGAGAGTTTGTTTTCCGACTTCCGTCGAGGGGGAGCGTCCCTTCTTCTACGCCTATGAATACTTTTTCAGTCAATTAAACGTTACCTTTTCCTTTACTACTTTTGAGACCGACCTGTTGTGGTCTTGTAACATTGCCCCATCCCAGCTTCATCTAAATTCCTGGGGTTTTATTAAAATTTTTCAACTTTTTTGTAGAGAGTTAGATGTAACACCTTCTCAGACTCTTTTCCTTTACTTGTTTGTTTCCGCCAAGCCTGGCGGTTCTTCAAAAAAGAAAGCTTCTTGGGTTTCTTTCAGGTCCGCCCAGGGCCATAAAGTTTTTGCGATGTATGATGAGTCCTTTAAGGACTTCAAGAATTACTTCTTTAAAGTTCGAGCTGTTGAGGGGGCCCGCCCCTTTTTCTTTGATGAAAATGATGAGCCTTCTTTTCCTTTGGAGTGGCAGAGGGATGTGAGAGTATCCCGTTATACCTGGGAGATGCTTGATGATGTCGAGCGTGCTTTTATTGTTGTTCTTGAGGATCTGTGGGGGAAACCACCCCATCTTGATACAAAAAGGTTTTTGAATGACCTGTCCTTGGTTCGGATTGTTTTGGGTACTTGTCTGGCTTGTCTCTTATACTTATTTCTTAATTTTTTCTTCCCTTTGTTGTGACCATAACTCTTTGCTGTGGCTAATTCTGTATTTGCAGAGATGTCTAGGAACAATGACTCCATGAAGGCCTTTAAAAGGGCCAAGAAGGCAACTGCTGCTCTGAACATCTCGGCCAAAGTGACCGGCGAGGGATCTTCTCGGGTCCCAGTGAAGCCTCCTGTGCCGAGTTCTCTTGGGCCGAAGAAAGTAATTCCTACTCCTTGGTTTCATCAGGTCGATCCTCCTCAGACTTCTGTCATTGCTTCTGGTGTCCCTCCCTTAAAAAAGCAAAAAACATCCGAGCCCTTTAACCTAGATGCCCCAGACTTTGATGCTATCGAGTTTATTGACCAACAGATTACCCCCTATGGTGGGCTTTCTATGGACGACGTCTCTCTTCTTCAGCATTTGGATTTTATTACCAAAAGTAGTGTGAAGATGGCTCATATGGGTGCGGCTATTTTCCGAACAGTTCAGGGGATCCCGATTCATGCCACAAAATCCTTCATGGAGGAGGCCAAGTCAGAATTTGATCGTATCAAGGGTCTGAAGGAGGAGTTGGATGTGAAGTTGGCAAGGGTAGAGAAGGAGCTTGAGGGTGAGAAGGCCAGTTCTATTGCCTTGGCTGCTTCTTTGAAGTTGGCTGAGGACATGGCACTGAAACATAAGGATAGCTATGTCTCGACTTATAGGGAGTTGATGCGCCTCCGGGATGATTTGGAAACTGCTCAGATTAATTATGGTGAGCTTCAGGGTCACCTTGTGGGCAGCGTAACTGCCGCCTCCGAGAACCTGATGGAGCAGTTCCGAATTGTTGCTCCTGATGCCGACTTGACTCTCATCAGCCAGGACAATGTGGTGAGGGATGGTAAGATTGTCCCTGATGACCAGGATGATGATGAGGCTGACCCTCCCCTAGTGCCTTCTCTTAAAGTGTCGACTTCCTCGGTTTCTCCCATTACGTCTGATCCGGATTGCCAGATTCTGAACCGGGATGATGGAACTGTAGATGCTGTGCCCCTTCAGACTCGCCCTCCTTCTCCCCGTACTGATGCTGCCGGGAAGGCTCCCGATCTTAGCTGATCTTTTTTTTGAATATTTGTGTAAATAGCCCGATTTGTGGGCTTTTGAACTTGTTTATTGTTCTTCTTAACTTCTGACGCTTTTAGTTGTCTGCCTGGCAACTTTTATTTTGAAAAACAAAGGTAGCTTTCTGAGTTTGATTTTGGTGGCCTCTTGAAGCTTTATCGTACTATGCTTTTATTATGGTATCTGTTGAGATCTTGCTGCTTGGCCTCTTTAGATTGCTTTTGTATTTTTTGTTTGTAGCTTGGATCCTTTTAAGGCCGTGACTGTTGGTGCACGAAATTGTGATCACTACTTTTCACAACTCAAACAATCCCTAGTAATGGCTCCAAAGACTTGGTGCTCAATACCATGGCATAAACACAACTTCGCACAACTAATCAGCAAGTGCACTGGGTCGTCCAAGTAATAAACCTTACGCGAGTAAGGGTCGATCCCACGGAGATTGTTGCTATGAAGCAAGCTATGGTCACCTTGTAAATCTTAGTCAGGCAGACTCAAATGGGTATAGATGATGAATAAAGCATAAAGATAAAGATAGAGATACTTATGTATATCATTGGTGAGAGCTTCAGATAAACGTATGAAGATGCCTTCCCTTCCGTCTCTCTGCTTTCCTACTGTCTTCATCCAATCCTTCTTACTCCTTTCCATGGCAAGCTTATGCAAGGGTTTCACCATTGTCAGTGGCTACCTCCCATCCTCTCAGTGAAAATGTTCCTATGCTCTGTCACAGCATATGGCTAATCAGCTGTCGGTTCTCG
>NC_029773.3:13356918-13358092 GCF_000817695.3 Arachis duranensis | reverse complement strand
GGTGAGAATGATGATGAGTGTCACGGATCATCACATTCATCAAGTTGAAGAACAAGTGATATCTTGGACAAAGAACAAGCGGAATTGAATAGAAGAACAATAGTAATTGCATTAATACTCGAGGTACAGCAGAGCTCCACACCTTAATCTATGGTGTGTAGAAACTCCACCGTTGAAAATACATAAGAACAAGGTCTAGGCATGGCCGAATGGCCAGCCTCCCATAGTGATCAAAAGATCTAAAGAAAAAGGTTCCAAAGATCAAAAGATGAAAATACAATAGTAAAAGGTCCTATATATAGAGAACTAGTAGCCTAGGGTTTACAGAGATGAGTAAATGACATAAAAATCCACTTCCGGGCCCACTTGGTGTGTGCTTGGACTGAGCAATGAAGCATTTTCGTGTAGAGACTCTCCTTGGAGTTAAACGCCAGCTTTGGTGCCAGTTTGGGCGTTTAACTCCCATCTAGGTGCCAGTTCCGGCGTTTAACGCTGGAATTCCTGAGGGTGACTTTGAACGCCGGTTTGGGCCATCAAATCTTGAGCAAAGTATGGACTATCATATATTGCTGGAAAGCCCAGGATGTCTACTTTCCAACTCCGTTGAGAGCGCATCTATTGGGATTCTGTAGCTCCAGAAAATCCACTTCGAGTGCAGGGAGGTCAGAATCCAACAGCATCTGCAGTCCTTTTCAGTCTCTAAAGTGCAGGGAGGTCAGAATCCAACAGCATCTGCAGTCCTTTTTAGTCTCTGAATTAGATTTTTTCTCAGGTCCCTCAATTTCAGCCAGAAAATACCTGAAATCACAGAAAAACACACAAACTCATAGTAAAGCCCAGAAAAGTGAGTTTTAACTAAAAACTAATAAAAATATACTAAAATCTCAACTAAAACTACCAAAAACATACTAAAAACAATGCCAAAAAGCATACAAATTATCCGCTCATCACAACACCAAACTTAAAATGTTGCTTGTCCCCAAGCAACTGAAGATCAAATAAGATAAAAAGAAGAGAATATGCAATGAACTCCAAAAACATATATGAAGATCAGTATTAATTAGATGAGCGGGGCTTTTAGCTTTTTGCCTCTGAACAGTTTTGGCATCTCACTCTATCCTTTGAAATTCAGAATGATTGGCTTCTTTAGGAACTTAGAATCCAGATAGTGTTA
>NC_029773.3:13354486-13356700 GCF_000817695.3 Arachis duranensis | reverse complement strand
GTCCAGGGTTCTTAAGCACACTCTTTTTGCCTTGGATCACAACTTTATTTCTTTCTTTTTCTTTCTTTTTTTTTCGTTTTTTTTCGCGCTTGCTTCCCTTTTTTTTTGTATTCACTGCTTTTTCTTGCTTCAAGAATCATTTTTATGATTTTTTAGATCCTCAGTAACATGTCTCCTTAGAGAACAAAAGTGTTGCCACCACATCAAAATAATTAAACTGTTATAAAATTTAAAATTCATGCAATTCTTCTCTTTTTCATTTAAGAACAATGTTTATTTAAGAAAGGTGATGGATTTATAGGACATTCATAACTTTAAGGCATAGACACTAAGACACTAATGATCATAAGACACAAACATAGATAAACATAAGCACTAAAATTCGAAAAACAAGAAAATAAAGAACAAGGAGATTAAAGAACGGGTCCACCTTAGTGATGGCGGCTTGTTCTTCCTCTTGAAGGTTTTATGGAGTGCTTGAGCTCCTCAATGTCTCTTCCTTGTCTTTGTTGCTCCTCTCTCATGATTCTTTGATCTTCTCTAATTTCATGGAGGAGAATGGAGTGTTCTTGGTGCTCCACCCTTAGTTGTCCCATGTTGGAACTCAATTCTCCTAGGGAGGTGTTAATTTGCTCCCAATAGTCTTGTGGAGGAAAGTGCATCCCTTGAGGCATCTCAGGGATCTCATGATGAGAGGGGTCTCTTGTTTGCTCCATCCTTTTCTTGGTAATGGGCTTATCCTCATCAATGGGGGTGTCTCCCTCTATGTCAACTCCCACTGAATAACAGAGGTGACAAATGAGGTGAGGAAAGGCTAACCTTGCCAAGGTGGAGGACTTGTCCGCCACCCTATAGAGTTCTTGGGCTATAACCTCATGAACTTCCACTTCTTCTCCAATCATGATGCTATGAATCATGATGGCCCGGTCTATAGTAACTTCGGATCGGTTGCTAGTGGGAATGATTGAGCGTTGGATAAACTCCAACCACCCTCTAGCCATGGGTTTGAGGTCATGCCTTCTCAATTGAACCAGCTTCCCTCTTGAATCTCTCTTCCATTGGGCGCCCTCTTCACAAATGTCAGTGAAGACTTGGTCCAACCTTTGATCAAAGTTGACCCTTCTTGTGTAAGGATGCTCATCTCCTTGCATCATAGGCAAGTTGAATGCTAACCTTACATTTTTCGGACTAAAATCCAAGTATTTCCCCCGAACCATAGTAAGATAATTCTTTGGATCCGGGTTCACACTTTGATCATGGTTCTTGGTGATCCATGCATTGGCATAGAACTCTTGAACCATCAAGATTCAGACTTGTTGAATGGGGTTGGTGAGCACTTCCCAACCTCTTCTTCGGATCTCATGTCGGATCTCCGGATATTCACCCTTTTTGAGTGAAAAGGGGACCTCGGGGATCACCTTTTTCAAGGCCACAACTTCATAGAAGTGGTCTTGATGCACCCTTGAGATGAATCTATCCATCTCCCATGACTCGGAGGTGGAAGCTTTTGCCTTCCCTTCCTCTTTCTAGAGGTTTCTCTGGCCTTGGATGCCATAGATGGTTATGAAAAAACGAAAAAGCAACGCTTTTACCACACCAAACTCAAAATGTTTGCTCGTCCTCGAGCAAAAGAAGAAAGAAGAGAGTAGAAGAAGAAGAAATGAGGAAGAAGGGAATGGCTTTGTGTTCGGCCAAAGAGGGGGAGAAGTGGTGTTTAGGTTGTGTGAAAATGAAGGGGTGAAGAAAGGTTTATATAGGAAAAGGGGGGCTCATGGTTCGGTCATGTATGGGTGGGTTTGAGAGGGAAAGTGGTTTGAATTTGAATGGTGAGGTAGGTGGGGTTGGTGGGGATCCTGTGGGGTCCACAGATCCTGTGGTGTCAAGGAAAAGTCATCCCTGCACCAAATGGCATTCAAAATCACGTTTTGAGCCATTTCTGGCGTTAAACGCCGGGCTGGTGCCCATTTCTGGCATTTAATGCCAGGTTCTTGCCCATTTCTGGCGTTTAACGCCAGTCTGGTGCCCCTTTCTGGCGTTAAACGCCCAGAATGGTGCCAGACTGGGCGTTAAACGCCCAACTGCTAACCTCACTGGCGTTTAAACGCCAGCAACATCTTCCTCCAGGGTATGCCATTTTTCTTCCTGTTTTTCATTCTGTTTTTGCTTTTTCAATTGATTTTGTGACTTCTCATGATCATCAACCTACAAAAAAGA
>NC_029773.3:13352710-13353073 GCF_000817695.3 Arachis duranensis | reverse complement strand
GATGAAGCTTCCTTAGTACTGCTTGGTGCATTTTGCATTCCAGACAGACTTTGAGAAATCATATTGACTTGTTGAGTCAATATCTTGTTCTGAGCCAAAATGGCATTCAGAGTGTCAATCTCAAGAACTCCTTTCTTCTGACTAGTCCCATGGTTCACAGGATTTCTTTCAGAAGTATACATGAATTGGTTATTTGCAACCATTTCAATAAGCTCTTGAGCTTCTGTAGGCGTCTTCTTCAGATGAAGAGATCCTCCAGCAGAGCTATCCAAGGACATCTTAGATAGTTCAGAGAGACCATCATAGAAAACTCCTATGATGCTCCATTCAGAAAGCATGTCAGAAGGACATTTTCTGATCAAT
>NC_029773.3:13351720-13352589 GCF_000817695.3 Arachis duranensis | reverse complement strand
CTCAAAGTTGTTTGCTCCAATGGCAGGGATAGAGATGCTTCTCCCATAGAAATCGGGAGTAGGTGTAGTAAAGTCACCCAGCACCTTCCTTGCATTGTTGGCATTGTTGTTGTTTTCGGCTGCCATGGGTTCTTCTTCTTTGAAGAATTCGGTCAGGTCCTCTACAGAGAGTTGTGCCTTAGCTTCTCTTAGCTTTCGCTTCAAGGTCCTTTCGGGTTCAGGGTCAGCTTCAACAAGAATGCCTTTGTCTTTATTCCTGCTCATATGAAAGAGAAGAAAACAAGAAAATTTGGAATCCTCTATGTCACAGTATAGAGATTCCTTGAGGTGTCAGAGGAAAAGAAAAATAGAAGGAAGAGGTAGAAAAATTCGAACTTAATCAGATAGAGTTCGAATTGTGCATTAAGAAGGAGTGATACTCCATAAATAGAAGGATGTGAGAAGAGGGGAAGAGAATTTTCGAAAATTAATTAAAAAGATTTTAAAAACATTTTGAAAAATTGATTGACAATTTTCGAAAACTCAAAGTGGAAAAGAAATCAAGTGATTTTTGAAAAAGATTTTGAAATTAGAAATTAAAAAGATTTGATTGAAAACTATTTTGAAAAAGATGTGATTAAAAAGATATGATTGAAAAGTTATGGTTTTAAAAAGATATGATTGAAAAGATATGATTTGAAAACAATTTTGAAAAGATTTGATTTTAAAAATTAATGACTTGCCTAACAAGAAAAGATATGATTCAAACATTAAACCTTTCTCAACAGAAAAGGCAACATACTTGAAATGTTCAATCAAATCATTAATTGTTAGTAAGTATCTTTGAAAAAGGAAAGAAATTGATTTTGAAAACATTTGATTGATAAGAA
>NC_029773.3:13350563-13351466 GCF_000817695.3 Arachis duranensis | reverse complement strand
CTTCTTCACTGGGCGTTTTGAACGCCCAGCTTTTTCTGTGTAATTCCTCTGCTGCATGTTCTGAATCTTCAGTTCCCTGTACTATTGACTTGAAAATAGAACCAAGATCAAATAAACAAGGCATGCAAGACACCAAACTTAAAATTAGACACTAGACTCAAACAAGAAAAAAAGAAGAAATAGAAAATATTTTATGTTTCTTGTTTCTTGAAAAATTTTTTTTTTGGTTTTTATGATTTTGTAAATTTTTTTTGTGCTTTTTCGAAAATTATATGAAAATAGAAAATGAAGGTTTCAGAATTCTCAATTTGAATTCCAGGAATCATTGCAATGCTAGTCTAAGACTCCGGTCCAGGAATTAGACATGGCGTCACAGCCAGCCAAGCTTTCAAAGAAAGCTTCGGTCCAAAACACTAGACATGGCCAATGGCCAGCCAAGCCTCAGCAGATCATTGCTCCAACAGCAAGTTTGATAGAAATCAACAAGCTATTGTGATGATCAATTGAAACCTCAGTCCAATAAGATTAGACATGGCTTCTCAGCCCGCCAGGTTTCAAAAGATCATCATGAAACACTAGAACTCATTTTTAAGAACTCTGAAGAAAAATACCTAATCTAAGCAACAAGATGAACCGTCAGTTATCCATACACAAACAATCCCCGGCAACGGCGCCAAAAACTTGGTGCTGTTGCCGGATTTTGGCACTGATGTTACTGGACCAAAAGCTTGCTCAAAACTCGAACAATCCCCGGCAACGGCGCCAAAAACTTGGTGCTGTTGCCGGATCTTGGCACTGATGTTACCAAAAGCTTGCTCAAAACTTGAACAATCCCCGGCAACGGCGCCAAAAACTTGGTGCGCGAAATTGTGAACAATACTTTTCACAACTCTCATAATCCCC
>NC_029773.3:13290120-13349793 GCF_000817695.3 Arachis duranensis | reverse complement strand
GAGTTAAACGCCAGCTTTTATGCCAGTTTGGGCGTTTAACTCCCATTTTGGTGCCAGTTCCGGCGTTTAACGCTGGAATTCCTGAGGGTGACTTTGAACGCCGGTTTGGGCCATCAAATCTTGGGCAAAGTATGGACTATCATATATTGCTGGAAAGCCCAGGATGTCTACTTTCCAACGCCGTTGAGAGCGCGCCAATTGGGCTTCTGTAGTTCTCCAGAAAATCCACTTCGAGTGCAGGGAGGTCAGAATCCAACAGCATCTGCAGTCCTTTTCAGTCTCTGAATCAGATTTTTTCTCAGGTCCCTCAATTTCAGCCAGAAAATACCTGAAATCACAGAAAAACACATAAACTCATAGTAAAGTCCAGAAAAGTGAATTTTAACTAAAAACTAATAAAAATATACTAAGAACTCAACTAAAACTACCAAAAACATACTAAAAACAATGCCAAAAAGCATACAAATTATCCGCTCATCAACTGTGGGGGGCCCGACTTGTTTCTCGGTTTTTTCGCTTTTGTTCGTATTTTTAGCGCCTCATAACCGATTTCTTTATGTTGGTCCCCTTCTAAGTTATTTCTGTAATCCTCTTTTTTGGACCATTGTTAGGTCTTCTTTCAGGGATTACTTTTATAACTTATCTTCGTAGGAGACTGTTCATACCCTGGGTCAAGCTGTCCGACCCGGAATGTTTAGCGACAAGCCGACCGACCTCTTCAGGTCAGACTATCCGACCTCTTCTCAAAGAGCTCGGCCAATGCCCGACCTCTTCTCAAAGAGCTCGGCCAAATCGCCAAAGGAGCCCAAAGCAGGCCCAAAACGAAGGAACACAGCCCAATCTAAAGGCAGCCAAAGCCCAGAAAGATAAAGGCGGTTCCCTTGAAGATAAGATGACCTCGCTTAAAGATAAGATAAAGATAAGATAAGATAACTAACTTATCTTATCCACAAGAGGCCACATCTCACCATTATAAATACACTGGAGCACCCATGTATAACTCATACTCTGATTCTCTATAAAACCTGTTTAATACCCATGCTAACTTAAGCATCGGAGTCTCTTGCAGGTACCCCCCACTCTCAGGTGACGAAGGATCAGCAGTGCAGCCAGTCCAACAAGTCGGACACGATAGCTCCGGCCGTCTCCCACCAGCCGGACACGTTAGCACCAACCAGTACAGAAGATCTCGTCCGAGATCGACCTCTAGTTTCAGGTAACCCTCGGAACATTGGCGCCGTTGCCGGGGAACCTGGAAGTCATCCCATCACCATGGCGGACAACCATGATAACGACCACGATTCTGATCCAGAAAACAGGACGCCACCCCCAAAAGCACACCCCAAAACGGGGGAGATAAGCAACCTCCAAACATATAAATCATGGAAGCACTACAAGCTCAACAAAACTGCCTCTAACAACTCAAAAAAAAGAAGCCGAGCATCAACGGGAAGCCAAGAAGGACCTTCGAAGGGAAACTAGGCGACGCCGAGAGTTAAAAGATAAGCTCTTAAAACTCGAAGCTGATCTCAAAACCAAGACGGCTCGATCCAGTCACGAAGATAGCCCCCACAAAGATCAAGACCCATTCATCAAAGAGATCATGAAAGCTAAAGGTTTCAAGGGACTTCAAAGCTCCCAACATGACTCCGTACGATGGCACATCAGATCCAAGCTATCATCTTAGCAATTTCAGAAGCAGGATGTATCTCACGGAGGCCTCAGATGTAATCCGTTATTCTCCATCCAGAAGGACAAAGCCAAACACGCACCGAGCCTATTAGGGATCAAGCAAGGAGATCGAGAGAGCCTTCGCAACAGCATGGAAAGATTCAACAAAATATGTATGGGCATACAAAGTCTGCCAACAGAAGCAGCTATCAAGGGCCTCATCAATGGTCTACGAAAAGGACTTTTTAGCCACTCAATATCCAGGAAGCACCCAAACATCTCTAAACAAGGTACAAGAACGAGCAGAGAAGTACATGAATATGGAGGAAAACTCTCGACTAGGAGAGATCTCAAAAACCGAACATTCCTACTCCTCTCGGGATAAGGATAAAGAGTCCAAGAAAAAAGAAGATCAACATGGAGAGAAGCCTAGAAAATACCACAATTACACCCCCTTCGGGTGTCTGTTGTGGATATCTACCGAGAAATATGCAACATTGAGAAGATCCCATCAACTCGCCCAATCAAAAACAAAAGAGGTCGGACGAGTTGAAGGTCCACCTCACACCAAAGAGGTCGGACGAGTTGAAGGTCCACCTCACACCAAAGAGGGTGGGAAAAGTTGAAGGTCCACCTCACACCAAAGAGGTCGGACGAGTTAGAGGTCCACCTCACACCAAAGAGGTCAAACAAGTTGAAGGTCAACCTCACACCAAAGAGGTTGGACAAGTCGAAACATCTCACACCAAAAAGGTCGAACAAGTTGAACGTCCACCTCACACCCCTGAGAGACATGTTCATGGAGGATTCGCAGGAGGAAGGATCTCTAAATCATCCCGCAAAGGACACCTCAAAGAGGTATATTAAGGAAGGGAGAGAGGTTTGAATAGGACTACGGGGTGCAAACAAGCCTTCCGGGATTTTGAAAATTCTTGGGGCAACCACCCATTCTTACCCAACCAAGGGAAAGTGAAAAGCTCATATTATACCTCATAGTGGGAAGTCTGGCAATAGCCTCATCACTAGTTAAAGAAGACAAAAGAGGGTAACAATCCGTCTACTTCATCATCAAGGCCCTACAAGGGGCCGAACTAAACTACCAAGAGATAGAGCAGTTTGCCTACACCCCCATACTCACCTCTCGATGACTCCACCCACACTTGTAAGCTCAAACTATCAGAGTTCGGACCAACTAGCCCATCGAAGGCATCCTACAAGAAAACAGACTTAGTAGGAAGAATTCTACAGTGGGCAGTCAAAATCGATCTTCGACATAATGCTCAGACAGCCATCAGATCATAGTATTTGGCCGACTTCATTACAGAGTACATTGACACCCCGGGAACTCCTACAAAATGGAAACTCTACATGGATGACTCTTCAAACAAAACCGGGAGTGGTGCAGGTGTAATTATAGAAAAGCGATCAGAGAAGCCAAATCAAGCCAAATGACCAATCTGAATACGAAGCACTACTGGCTGGTTTAAGGCTAGCTAAGAAGGTAGGAGCTTACCATGTCCAATGACTCACAAGTAGTCACCTCACAAATAGAAGGGAGCAACCAAGCTGAGGATCCCACCACAAAAAATACCTCGGGTAATTTGGGGGACCCTGGATAAAACCAGAGAATAGCTCGGACAATTCAGGGGACCCTGGACAAAAATAGAAAACAGCTCGAACATTTCGGGGAATATGAAGTCTGACACATACCTCGGGAGCAGAATGCCCGAGCTGATGCATTTTCAAAACTAGCCAACACCAAACCAGGGCGCAATAACAGAAGCCTCATCCATACCACATTACAAGACCACAACAAGGAAGGAAAATAAACCCTCTCCTGAGAGTCCGGCGACACCAGTTCATAATTCTTTTCCTCATCCCTATCCCTACAAATTCAGAGGAACCTCCTAAGTCGCACACAGTACTCAGGGTCAGCCACAGTAACACGTATTACAACTATGGAATCCAGTCAATCAGACATGCCGACCGGGATCTTAGTAGACATCTCAGCAATATTTTTTCAAGAAGACATAGGTCAACCATGAGGTTATTACCAAACAACTCGGACAAATAATGGAAACAACTCGGACAATAACAGCAAAACATCAAGTATCAGATATAGCAGTAAAAGGGAAACCCCAAGACTCACACGAAAGTCCAGGGGCACCCTTTGGAGGCAACAACAGGGCAAGAACACAGATAAGAGAAGCCGACAATCTATACCCAAACAATCCGAACACCTCTCAAACAAAAGGTCAAAATAAAAGCTAGAACTTTTTGTACAAAGGGAGTCAGGCAACAATGAAAAGAAACAGGAACAGCAACCAAATCCTAAGCAAAGCACACATTCTCCTCAAAGGAGAATACGCAAACTTTTTGCAGAAAGAACCAAAGTTCTTCAGATCAAAAGGGAGCTTGGGCTGAAGAGCTCCTACAAGTCCTATGGGCATATCGGACAACTTCACACTTCACCACGGGGGAATCACCCTTCCGATTGACTCGCGAAGTGGAGGCAATGATCCCAGTAGAGATCGAAAAAAGATCCCCCAGAATGATCCTCTACAAAAAAGAGGTCAACTCCCAAATCCAAAGGAAAGAACTCGACCTACTTCCAGGAGTCCGAGAGTGAGCTCCGATCAAGGAAGAGGCGTTAAAACATCGAATGGCCTCAAGATACAATTAGAAGGTAGTACAGCGAAGCTTTGCCAACAACAACCTCATCCTAATCCAAAATGATATCAAAACAACTCGACCTGGAGAAGGAAAGCTAGCAGCCAACTGGAAAGGACCATACCAAGTTGTTTAGAAGAGCTGGGGAAAGGTTGCTACAGACTGTCCGAACTCGAAGGGCAAGAGCTACCAAGGTCATGGCATGCCTGCAATCTAAAAAGGGCGCCAGGCCAAGATCCAAAAAGATTGCCCGACCTAGAAAGGTAAGTACTAACATGTACACACTCTTATCTTTATATTTTTGTTTAAAAGATTGCAGATTCCCTAAAAAGTTTCCTACCAAGACGCCCGACTACGGCAGGTCGGCAAGGTGAAACACCAAACTCATCACCCGATCACAACAAAGTCGGCAAGATAAAAATCAAATTCATCGTCCGATTACAAAGCGACAAGTTGGTAAGGTGAAAACCAACTTCACCGCCCGACCATGATGAAAACCAAATTCATCATTTGATTTTGACAAAGGTCGACAAAGTGAAAACCAAATTCACTGCTCTACAAACTCCCAAGACGCATTAATCTGAAGCATTCATCGTCCGATTATAAAGCAACAGATCGGCAAAAAGTGAAAAACAATTTCACTGCACAGTCACGATAAAAATAACCGTCCAATAAAGGTGAAAACGCGATTCACCCAAAGGACGATCTAAAGATGCCAACCACTTTCTACAAATCGGCAAAGATGAACACAGAATAATGTAAGAAGTTATCGAAAGTGATCTAAAAAAGAACCTGACGAGGTCTTACGGATCGCTAAAATAATAACTTAAGGACTGGTCGAACGTTAAGAAGTCGAACCAAGTCAACCCAAGTTATAAGTAAACCCTGGAAAGAGGTCTGGCCAACCCTATTAAAGAGGATTACTTTAACTTAGAAGTGCCTGACATAACAAAGTCAGCCCAAAACAAAAAGTTATACAAGTAGTCCCTAAAAGAGATCTGACAAAGATCCAAGAAAGAGGACTACAAAAAATAACTTAAAGGAGACCGACATAACCAAGTCGGACTCCTACCACTAAAAAGTTATACAAGTAGTCCCTAAAAGAGATCTGACAAAGATCCAAGAAAGAAGACTACAAAAAATAACTTAAAAGGAGACCGACATAACCAAGTCGGACTCCTACCACTAAAAAGTTATCAAAGTAATCCCTGAAAGAGACCTGAACAAGGTCCAAGAAAGAGGATTACAGAAATAACTCAGGAGAGCCCCGACACAACGAAAGTCGGCCCACAACACAAAAGTTATAAAATTAATCCCTGAAAGAGACCTGAACAAGGTCCAAGAAAGAGGATTACAGAAATAACTTGGAAAGCTACAGATTGGACCGACAAGAAAAAGTCGGACCAACAAAAGCTACAGATTGGACCGACAAGAGAAAGTCGGACCAGCAAAAGCTAAAAGCTTGGACCGACAAGAGAAAGTCGGACCAACAAAAGCTAAAAGAAGGGTCGACAGAAGAAGTCGGACCAATGACAGCTACAGCTTGGACCGATAAGAAGAAGTCGGACCAACTAAAGCAGCAGCTTGGACCGACAAGAAGAAGTCGGGCCAACGAAAGCTACAGCTTGGACCGACAAGAAGAAGTCGGACCAACAAAAAATGTGCGTTAAAACGGACATAGCTTCGTTCAAAAAGCCACGGCTCCACGACAAGGCTATCAAAATTATTCAGAATGACTAAAAGGTGTTCTACAAAAACACTAAAAGGTCGTCGGACAAATTAGCCCCAAGGACCACCTCGAACAAGCAGAAAGTGGACAAAATCAGAAGTGATCAAAAGAGGTCAGACAACAAAGTACCGACACTCTACAAAGATCCACAAAAGGGACAAAGACATCTCGCAAACGGCCAAGGAAAGGTCAAAAGACCAAAGCCAAAAGTGCTTCGCTGAAAAGTACGAAGTCTTGAAAAAAGACACTACTTAAAAAGCGAAAAGCACGACCTCAAAGACGGAGCTAAAAAGTCATCCAAAACAAATTGTAAAAAGGTTCCCAATCGGAACACTACCTAAAAAGTTGTTGGATTATGACTAAAAAGCCCGAACAGCGAAGACAAACAAGTCGGAAGAAGGCAGAAAAGTCCCCTCAACAAAGTAAAAGGGGCAATATCAGACTCGCACAAGGAGAAACTATTCAAAGATCGACCAAAGTCAGGATGCTTGAGCACGACTTCCCCGAAGAGATCGAAACTCTAAAAGCACGGTCTCACAAAAAATTCCGAACTCAAGCAGGGGCAAAGTCATACAGGTCGACGTCAGCTAAAGAAGAGGTGCAAGTATGATCTCAAAAAAAAGAACAAGCCATAAAGGTTCGAAAACAACCTAAGGCTCAAATGTGCTCAGCCAAAAGGGATACAACTCCACTCAAAGAAGCCACAATCTCAAACAGGGCTACGAACGTCATCCGAGACTAAAAAAGGTTCTACATAAAGAACACTAAAAAAGTCATTGGACAAATCACTAAAAGTTCGGATATTAAACCGCAAGGACAACTTCGCCAAAGCAGAGGGTTGTCAACACAAACTTAAAATAAGGCGTGATCCAGAAAGGCAAGGGTAGAAAACCCACGCTACCACTCAAAAGAGGTTGGACTGTGAAGTACCAAACCTCTAGAAAATCTACAAAGATTGCAAAGCAATGAAGAAACAAGCCAGACAGATGCTTGAGCACGACTTCCAAAGAGATCGAAGCTTTGAAAAGCACGATCTCACAGAAAGATCGAACTCAAGCAGGGGCACTGTTCATACCCTGGGTCAAGCTGTCCGACCCAGAATGTTTAGCGACAAGCCGACCGACCTCTTCAGGTCAGACTATCCGACCTCTTCTCAAAGAGCTCGGCCAATGCCCGACCTCTTGTAGAGGGACACGACCCAAATCCAGAGGCAATCCCAGCCTACAGAGATAAAGGCGGTTCCGTTGAAGATAAGCTGACCTCACCCAAAGATAAGATAAGATAAGATAAGATAAGATAACTAACTTATCTTATCTAAGAAGGTCACTTCTCACCATTATAAATACACTGGAGCACCCAGGTTTAACTCATACTCTGATTCTACATAAAACCTGTTTAATACCCATGCTAACTTAAGCATCGGAGTCTCTTGCAGGTACCCCCACCCTCCGGTGACGAAGGATCAGCAGTGCAGCCAGTCCAACAAGTCGGACACGACAGCTCCGGCCGTCTCCCACCAGCCGGACACGTTAGCACCAACCAGTACAGAAGATCTCGTCCGAGATCGACCTCCAGGTTCAGGTAACCCTCGGAACAGAGACCGACTTCGCTAGGTCGATCTCTTCTAAGGTTTTTTTGTAATCCTCTTTCTTGGACCTTTGTTAGGTCTCTTTCAGGGATTACTTTTACAACTTGTCTTTGTAGGAGACCGACTTCGTTAGGTCGATCTCTTCTAAGTTGTTTTTTGTAATCCTCTTTGTTGGACCTTTGTTAGGTCTCTTTCAGGGATTACTTTTACAACTTGTCTTTGTAGGAGACCGACTTCGTTAGGACAACTTGTCTTTGTAGGAGACTGACTTCGTTAGGTCGATCTCTTCTAAGTTGTTTTTGTAATCCTCTTTCTTGGACCTTTGGTAGGTCTCTTTCAGGGATTACTTTTACAACTTGTCTTTGTAGGAGACCGACTTCGTTAGGTCGATCTCTTCTAAGTTGTTTTTGTAATCCTCTTTCTTGGACCTTTGTTAGGTCTATTTCAGGGATTACTTTCACAACTTGTCTTGTAAGAGACCGACTTCGTTAGGTCAATCTCTTCTAAGTTATAGCAATTCCTCTTTAATAGGGTTGGCCAGACCTCTTTCCAGGGATTTGATGATAAGTTGGATTGACTTGGTCCGATTTTTTAGTGTCGGCCAATCTTTTTAAGTTATTATATAGCAATCCATAAGACCTCGTCAGGTTCTTTTTGGGATCACTTTCGATAACTTCTTGCATTATTCTGTGTTCATCCTTTGCCGATTTGTAGATGGTGGTTTCTGCCCTGGTTTAATCGACTTTTGGGTGAATTGCGTTTTCACCTTTGTCGGTCGATCATTCCTATCGAGATCGTATAGTGAATCCAAGCTTCACTTTTGTTCGATCCGTTGCTTTGTAATCGGACGATGAATACTTCAGATTAATGCGTCTTGGGAATTTGTAGAATATCTGAAATGTATTTTATTTAAAGAAAGTGAAAATATATACAGGTGGGATTTTTTCATACCCTTAAGTCAGATTTAAATCTCAATCTTGACGCCTCATTAAAAAACCTTTTCAGGAAAAAGAGTGCATCTTGAGATCTTTTACCTTTCCTAGCTATAGTACTTTCTTAGGTTACAGGCGTGCCATGATCTTGGGAGTTCTCGTCCCTCGAGTTCGGACAGTCTGTAGTAGCCCTTCCCAAGTACTTCTGTGACTCGGTAGGGTCCTTTCCAGTTAGCTGCCAGCTTTCCTTCTCCGGGTCGAGTTGTTCCAATATCATTTCGAATTAAGATGAGATCGTTCTCCGTGAAATCTCTTGGCACTACCTTTTGAATATACCTGGAAGCCATTCGCCACTTTAGTGCTTCTTCTCTGATCCGAGCTCTTTCTTGGATTTCTGGAAGTAGGTCGAGCTCTCCTCTTTGGAGTTAAGAATTGGTTTGTTCATTGTAGTGGACTACTCGGGGAGATCCTTCCTCGACCTCTATTGGAATCATTGCCTCCACTCCGTATGCTAGTCGGAATGGTGATTTGTTCGTAGTAGAATTGGGGGTTGTCTGATACGCCCATAGGACTTGTGGAAGTTCCTCGGCCCAAGCCCCCCTTTGCTTCTTGCAGTCTCCGCTTCAACCCTGCCAATATGACTTTGTTGGCCGCTTCGGCTTGTCCATTGGCTTGGAGATGTTCGACGGAGGTGAACTGGTGTTTTATATTCAAGTCGGCCGCTAGTTTTCTGAAGCCTGCATTTGTGAATTGGGTGCCATTGTCTGTGGTGATGGAGTATGGGACCCCGAATCCTGTAACGATGTTCCTATATAGGAACTTCCGGCTTCTTTGAGCGGTGGCATTGGCTAGGGGTTCTGCCTCGATCCATTTCGTGAAATAGTCTACCCCTACTATGAGGAATTTTACTTGTCCCGATCCCTGTGGGAAGGGTCCGAGAAGATCGAGTCCCCATTTTGCAAATGGCCAGGGTGAGGTCACGCTAATGAATTTTTCTGGCAGGGCGATGTGAAAGTTGGCATGCTTCTGACATGGTGGACATGTCTTTACAAATTCTGTAGCTTCCTTTCGTAGAGTTGGCCAATAGAATCCTTCCCGGAGTACTTTCTTGGTGAGAGCTTGTGCTCCGAGATGATTGCCACAAATGCCGCTGTGTACTTCCTCCAAGACTTCCTTTGTATTGGAGGTCGGTACGCATTTAATAATGGTGTTGAGATCCCTCTTTTGTATAGGATGTTGTTTATGATAGTGTAGTACTGCACCTCCCATTTTAACCTCTTTGCCTCCTTTTCATCTGTGGGGAGCGCTTCTGTTGTGAGGTAGTTAATTATGGGGGTCATCCATCCTTGATCCCGACCTGTTATGGCTAGGATTTTTTCTTCTTCCGATATTGATGGGTTCTGCAGTATTTCCTGGATGAGGCTTCTATTGTTGCCCCCTGTTTTGGTGCTGGCTAGTTTTGAGAGCGCGTCAGCTCGGGCATTTTGCTCGCGGGGTATGTGGCAGATCCTATATTCCCCGAGTTATCCTAACTGTTCTTTGGTTTTATCCAAATACATTTTCATGGTAGGATCTTTGGCTTGGTAGCTTCCCGTTATTTGCGAGGTAACGACTTGTGAGTCGCTGTAGATGTTGAGTTTCTGAGCTCCAACTTCTTTATCCAGCTTCAAACCAGCTAGTAACGCTTCATATTCTGCCTGGTTGTTTGTGGTCGGGAATCCGAATTTCAGGGAAAGCTCAAGTTGGGTTCCTTGGTTGCTTTCGATTATCACACCTGCTTCGCTTCCAGCTTTATTCGAGGAACCATCCACGTAAATGTTCCACTCTTTGGGGATTTCCGTGGTGTCCGTGAATTCTGCAATGAAGTCGGCTAGGTATTGTGATTTGATGGCTGTCCACGACTCGTATTGGAGGTCGAACTCGGACAACTCGATTGCCCACTGTAGGATTCTTCCTGCTAGATCTGTTTTCTGCAGTATCCCTTTTATGGGCTGGTTGGTCCGGACTTTGATGGTGTGCGCTTGGAAGTATGGGCGAAGTCGTCGGGATGTGAGTATCAAAGCGTAGGCGAACTTCTTTATTTTCTGGTAGTTCAGCTCTGACCCCTATAGTGCTTTACTAATGAAGTAGACGGGTTGTTGTCCCCCTTCGTCCTTTCTAATTAGTGCTGAGGCTATTGCCCGACTTCCTACTGCGAGGTACAGTATGAGTGGTTCTCCTTCTCGCGGTCGAGATAGGATGGGGGGCTGTCCCAATAATTCTTTAAAGTCTCGGAAGGCCTGTTCACATTCCGTTGTCCACTCAAAGTTTTTTCCCTTCCTCAAGGTAGCGTAGAAGGGGAGGGATCTTATTGCTGACCCTGCTAGGAATCTGGACAAGGCCGCCAATCTCCCATTGAGTTGTTGTACCTCTTTGACGCAGGTCGGACTTTTCATGTTGAGGATGGCCTGGCATTTATCTGGATTTGCCTCGATTCCTCTTTGTGTGAGCATAAAGCCCAAAAATTTACCTGCTTCCACTGCGAAGGTGCATTTAGCCGGGTTGAGTCGCATGTCGTGCTTCCGTATAGTGTTGAATACTTGAACTAAGTCGGTTAGTAATGTTTCTTCACTTTGTGTCTTTATTAACATGTCGTCCACATAGACCTCCATGATTTTTTCGATGTGGTCTGAGAAAACTTTATTCATTAGCCTTTGATAAGTGGCTCCCGCGTTCTTAAGGCCGAAAGGCATTACGATATAGCAATAATTTGCCTTTGGTGTAAAAAATGAGGTTTTTTCTTGATCCGGTGGATACATTGGAATCTGGTTGTAGCCTGAGTATACGTCCATGAATGAGAGATACTTATATCCTGATGAGGCATCTACTAGAGCATCGATGCTTGGGAGTGGATAAGGGTCTTTTGGGCAGGCTTTGTTGAGGTCGGTGTAGTCAGTGCACATTCGCCACTTCCCATTTAACTTTTTCACCAAGACGACGTTTGCTAACCATAGTGGGTATTTAACTTCTCTTATGAACCCTGCCTCTAATAGTGCTTGTACTTGTTCTTCTACAGCCTGAGCCGTTCTGGCCCGAGTTTTCTTCGTCGTTGTTGTACCGGCCGGGATCCCGGGTAGACTGCCAACTTGTGGCTCATTAGTTTGGGATCTATGCCTGGCATGTCGGCAGCTTTCCATGCGAAGAGATCAACATTATCTCATAGAAATCGTATTAGTGATTCTTTGGCGTCTCCTTTTAAGATCGTGCAAATATTAGTTGTTTTGTCCGAGGTATCTCCGATCTGGACTCTTTCTATTTCTCCTTCGGGTCGTGGGCGGAGTTCTTCTCGTCTCTGATCTTCGCCGAGTTTGATTGTGTGAAATTCTCCTCCTTCTCCTCCTTCTCCTCGAAGATTTAGACTTTCGTTATAACAGCGACGCGCCATCTTCTGATCTGTTTTTATTATAGCTATCCCTTCTGTAGTTGGGAATTTCATACATAGATGTGGAGTTGAAACTATTACTCCGAGTTGATTTAACGTTGTCCGACCTATTAAAGCATTGTAGGCTGAGCTTACGTCGACCACGATATAGTCTATCTTGAGTGTTCTAGATTGGTTCCCCTTTCCGAAGGTTGTATGTAATGATACGTATTCCAGTGGCTGTACTGGGGTATCCCCAAGTCCGAACAGGCTGTTCGGGTATGCTCTTAGCTCTTTTTCTTCTAAGCCGAGCTTGTCGAAGGCAGTTTTGAATAAGATGTCGGCGGAGCTTCGTTGGTCAATTAATGTACGGTGGAGGTTGGCGTTTGCCAATATGATTGTGATGACCATGGGGTCGTCGTGTCCTGAGATGATTCCTGATGCATCTTCTTTGGTAAACGTGATTGCTGGGATGTCTGGCACCTCTTTCTTGCCTTCGACATGGTATACTTCTTTGAGGTGTTGCTTGTGGGATGATTTGGAGATTCCTCCTCCAGTAAATCCGCCGTGTATTATGTGGACATGCCTTTCCGGTATGTGGGGTGATCGTTCAGATCGTCCGACATCTTCATCCCTTCTTCTTTTTCTTGGTTCTTCATCCCGATTGGCTAGGAACCGATCTAGTTTTCCTTCCCTTACTAATTTTTCTATGACGTTTTTCAAGTCAAAGCATTCGTTGGTGGAATGTCCTCGGACTCGGTGATACTCACAGTATTTGTTCTGATTTCCTCCCCCCCCTTTTGCCTTTGAGTGGCCGAGCTGGGAGTATTTTTTCTATGTGGCAGACTTCTTTGTAAACCTCTACCAAGGATACCCTAAGAGGGGTGTAGTTATGATATTTTTTTATTTTCTCCCCGGGGCAATCTTCCTTCTTCTTGGATTCTTTATCTTTATCTCAGTAGGCAGAACCGAACCTCGAGGCTTCCCCAAGTCGAGAATTCTCCTCCATGTTAATGTACTTCTGCACCCGTTCTTGTACTTCGTCTAGGGATGCTGGGGACTTCTTTGATATGGATTGGCTAAATGGTCCTTATCGTAGGCCGTTTATGAGGCCCATGATGGCAGCTTCTGTTGGTAGACTTTGTATGTCCATGCATGTTTTGTTGAATCTTTCCATGTAGTTATGAAGACTCTCCCGATCTCCTTGCTTGATTCCTAGTAGGCTGGGTGCATGTTTGGCTTTGTCCTTTTGTATGAAAAATCTGGCCAGAAACTTTTTGGCCAGGTCGTCGAAACTTGAGATGGATTTTGGAGGTAGGTTGTCGAACCATCTAATGGCTGTCTTGGTAAGAGTTGTTGGAAAGGTTTTGCAGCGAACTACATCTGAGGCGTCAGTGAGGTACATTCTACTTCTAAAGTTGCTGAGATGATGGTTGGGGTCCGAGGTGCCGTCATACAGAGTCATATCTGGAAGCTTGAAATCTTTTGGAATTTTGGTCTTCATAATTTCCCTGGTGAATGGATCTTGATCTTTGTGCGAGCTATCCTCTGGGGTGGATCGAGTAGCTTTAGTTTTGAGATCGGCTTCAAATTTCATAAGCTTATCTTCTAATTCTCGGCGCCACCTTATCTCCCGACGTAGATCCTCTTCTTTTTCACGTTGATGTTGAGCTTCTTTCTCAAGTTGCTTCAATCGATTTTGAAGTGCTTCTATCGCCCCTGGATTTGATGAATTTTTGTCTCCATTGGATTCCGGAGTATCTTTAAGTATAGCATCCGTGTTCTTGTGTGGCGTTCTATCTTCCAAACCCGAGTCGTGGTCGTGGTCATGGTTGTCTGCCATGGTGTTGGGATGACTTCCAAGTTCTCCAGCAACGGCGCCAATGTTCCGAGGGTTACCTGAAGCTGTAGGTCGATCTCGGTCGAGATCTTCTAGTTTGGTCGGAGCCGAAGTGTCCGGCAGGCGTATAGCGGCCGGAGTTGGTGTGTCCAATTTATGGAACTGAGAGTGCTGCTGATCCTTTGTCACCGAAGGGTGGGGGGTACCTGCAAGGGACTCCGATGCTTAAGTTAGCAAGAGTATTAAGCAGGTATTAAGTAGAATCAGAGCATGAGTTATACCTGGGTGCTCCAGTGTATTTATAGTGGTGAGATGTGACCTTCTATGGATAAGATAAGTTAGTTATCTTATCTTATCTCTTGTTGAGGTCAACTTATCTTCCATGGAACCGCCCTTGTCTCTAACGGCTTGGGCTGCCTTTGGATCTGGGTCGTATTCCTTGAGTTGGGCCCTTCTTTGGCCTTTTCCTGTCGCTTTGGCCGACTTCTTCATAAAGAAGTCGGTCCGTTTGACCTAAAGAGGTCGGTCGCTTTGTTACTGAACATTCCGGCTCGGTCATCTCGACCCAGGGTATGAACACTCAATGAAGAAACTAACGGAAGATGCATACCTCAAGCAGCAACTGCTGGAAGGCATCGGAACTAGGAATATTAAATTCTGTCAGATTTAAAACGGGAGCTTGTTCGGGTGAGGTCACCGTTGCGGGTGCTTGAGTAGGAAGGGCCCCATGGTGTGTGGAGCAGCTTGGAGCAGCAAAGAATTGTTGTATATGCTGGCCCCTAAGGAAGAAGTTGGCACCACCCTCCCCTGGGCTCTTCTGGAGTAAGTATGACTGCGTTGCGCTTGGTTCGACGGGACTTGGTATGTATGAGCCCGAACCTCCAGGAATACCCAGTTCGTAGTAGCCCTCCGCAGCCTGCAAACACGTTTAACAAATTATGCTGAACAGAAGGAATTTGAAGAATAAATTGTATACATAATTGCGATAACCAATTGAAAAAAAAATTCAGAAGCAACCTTCTATGTGATACCATACCCCTCCGGGTACATCAATGACAATGTATATGCCACATGTACAATACTAACTATATTCAAGTTACTTGTAAGAACCCACTGCCTGAACCGTCACTTTAGTATGCATAAAGGTTATACGCACAACAGCCATCACTGGATCTCCAATAGAGTCGGACCAAAAAAATTATAACTCATCCTTCAACAATATATCACGGACTAATATCATCACAAAAACGTTCAACAAGATGATGTGTTACACATAAACGATACATCACTGGCAGAAAATTAGATGAAACTACCCAATCACCCTTATTAAACTCTTTAGTTTTGTATGCCTAAAAAATACACTGGTTTCCTATCCCATCAAATGGAAATACCACTTCATCAAAATCTGATAATTTAATTAAGGTATACACCCAGAAACTTTCGAATTTAGAATTGATTTCCCAAAGGAGTATTATACGAAAGCACATAGAACTCTAAAAACCGTACATGGTAATTGCCCAGCTTATTCACTAAATTTCACCAACTAGTCCATGTCACCAAACTAGTCCATGTCACCATGCATAGCTAATTCACTAAATTTCACCTACTAGTACATTGTGTGTGAAAGCACACTTAACAATTTCACCAAACTAGTCCATGTCACCATGCATAGCTAATTCGTATGTTAAAAATAACCAAACTCAAGAAAGATACCTTGGAAGAACTAGTTCCTGTATGATACCCACCGGGCTCTCTCGATGATGAATTCTCGACCGTGGCTGATAGTCCCTCTCGGATACCGACTTGGCTCCTATCCCGTTCTGACAGACACGTCCTCTTCGTGTGACCTGGAAGCCCGCAAGAAGTGCAACAACGCCTCTTCCCACCAAGCTCGATATGTGTGGAGGATCCCGTCTCCCTGCGACGCTTAGGGGCCCCTTTTGTCTTTGCTACGGAAGGTTCCTTCACAACATCCTGTTGCCTCATCCCAGTCTCACGGTCTACAGTGTTCACTCGTCGCACCTGAAGCCGTTGTGCCAAAGAGGCTATTGCATCCCTCGCTACGTGAAGGTAGCGGCATCATCGGAAGCTAGTTTGGCAACAACACTCATTGCACTACACAACGCGCTATACCTTAATAATCGACTGCCGTGCCCCGCTATGCCTTCTGTTGATGATGCCGTCCATTCTTTGGCATCAATACACCACCGCCTCAGTATCAAACCTGGTGGGATTTGATTCAGACCCTCATATTTCATCACGCAAAATATGTGGCAGCAAGGAATACCTTCGCTATTCCATAGCATACAATCACATTCAATCTTCGGCTCAGTCGGATCGTAGAGCACCTCGCGGATCCTACGACGGTTCCCTATGCTTGAGAACTTTTTGTTTTCTAACCTCCTTGAAGACTGCCCTGGTGTATGTCTTCGAGGCAAACAGCTCTATCCTGTCAAGACCGGTTGTCAGTACGGGCGTGTAATACGATGAATAAAATTGGACCGTAACCTCATTATTGCGATAATCTTTAACCACCCTGTCCAAGCTGTGAACCAATTCCAAAAGGCTATTTGTCGACTTAAGGAACCCTTTGATGAATGCATTTATTCCCTCACACCTCGAAGTTGTCCTGTAGCCGGCACAAAAAGTTCCCCGTAGATATGCTGTTACCCAATTCTCCCTTAAATCATAGGTGCCTTTAACCCAGCTATTGTTCATTAACCCTAGACTCTCAACAGCCGTTTTCTAATACTCCTCAAACTCCACAACATCGAAGTTTGCGTAAACTGCCTTCTTGAATACCTTTCAAAATTCAGGCTCTTTTACCCTAAGCACACAATTTTTTTCAAGGTGCCACCCACAGAGGCGATGCCTGGCTGAAGGCAGCACATCCATAATGGCTGCCCGCATTGCTTTATCCTCGTCGGTGACCACAACGGCAGGCATCTTGTTATCCATGACATCAAGAATATTCAGCAACACCCACCGATATGTACAGACCTCCTCGTCCTCCAGCAACGCAAAACCGAATATTGCCGTCTGCCTGTGATGATTTGATCCAGAGAACACTACTAGAGGCTTCTTGTACTTGTTGGACCGGTATGTTGCATCAAATGCAAGTACGTCACCGAACAGACGATAGTCCGCCATCATCTGCCCATCTGCCCAGAATAGACTTCCAAGTTTATCCTCTGCTGTTTTGGTATATCTGGCGGCCGTCATCATGTCAGCATTGGCCTTACCCTCCAAATAACTTATCGTTGCTGCCGCATCTCCGTCGTTTATTTGTCCTATTCTTTGGTTGTGAACATAATTGTATAGATCCCTCTTCGTAAAACGAAGCATCCCATAACCCCCTGATTGCCCGGCCATGTAAGCCATAATCTTTAAAGTGGCAATCCCAAACTTTTTCAGACTATCGACTTGAGTCTTATCACCCTCACTTAGTCTCCGATGACTTGGAAGAAGATGAGTAAACATGGTGGTAGCAAGAGGGTGGTTATGGTTGTCGTCTATCCTTCTGACTTTTCAAACCAGGTCTTGCAGATCGTAGTAGATTTTCAACTTTGCTAAACAACCTGTGCGACTCTCCAGCCTCTCCTCCCGTACTCTTTCTAGACGATCGTAGTGTTTCTCATGCCTTATACCCTGCTGGTGACAAAAAAAAGTCTCGTCTGACTAAAACACCATTTATTCGAGCCACGTCGCCCTTCCTTACACCAAACCCCCTTAGGCGGGCAAACTGTTTGTATGCCGCATATGCATCTTCCTCAGTACTAAACACCTTGTCGATGAAATCCTCTGTCGACCTAAAATAGGGAGCATCACCCAGACATGTCTTTGGATCTGAGCTCACGCCACTCGTGTGGGGGTCATCACCCATCTCAGCCGCATCGGAGTCGTTGTCGATGGGGTCGGCCTCATCATCCCCACTCGAGGAGGACATTTCGAAGTACTCTTCTTCACTAACCCAATCTAAATCATCGTATCCACCACTGAGCTCGAAGCTGGAGTCCATCCTCAATAACAAAGGAAGTCAATCACCTGGAAAATGTTTATTCGGCAAATAACTAACCATTAGTGCGGATGTGACTTAATTAACCTCTCCCAATGAATTAAGATATTATAAAAATTAGGAGCATTTGTACAGAGTTAAACCAAACTTTAACTAAAGAGGGTGACCAATATTTTACAATCATGCTTTCTCGACCTAATGCAATCATTAGTCCCACATGAGAGAGATGCCGGAATAATCCCAATGCGAATGTACAATAACAACCAGCAAGAATCCCAATAATTAAACACAAATCATGTCTAACTATTAAATACTACTGCATACCTAACGCACATTATATAATCGGTGAACTCCTCAAGAAAGCAAAAGGTAGAACAAACTTACACATAGTCGTATCGAATCTTGGGTCAGATTTTGGCAACCGTGAATAAGATTTTTTATTTTTGAGTGTTCCCTCAATTCTTACTCTCTTTCCAAAATCTTCGACCTAAATGAATGGTTCACGTGATCAATTCAGCTGAAATCCAAACATTAAAAAAAAAACCACAGAACCACAACAATAACTGACTTAGTTGACAATTCCATAAAAGGGTAAATTCAAGTGTTTTTCACTCTCATTCTTGATATACTCATCAAATTGTGCCATTGGGGGAACCAATCTATAACCACCCTTTTCACCTGACATGTTTGCAAGATCACAGACACTCACAATTCCTATAAGCCCAGAATTTAAATTCTCACAATTCATATATAATCATATACTTGATAGCATGCTTATTAATCTTATTATGTGCATGACTGTAAATCATGTATTCCATAACAATGACTATATACGCTATGGGAGGAAAACTTGAAGGTTAAGAAAGAGGGATAAGAAATTTGAGCCACACTTAGCAATTGTAAATGAATCCCATAACTCTATTAGTACAAGCATTCAATATTAAGGTTAGTCGAGACAAGTTGGCATTCTAGTGATCACGAAAAAAATGATACCAAGATACTGCTAAAAAATTGCACAATATAGCTTCCGTCTTTGTGAACATTTATTAAAAGTACTACTAATGTAATTAGTTTAGCCAAAAAGAAAAAAAAATCTTAATTACATCACTTAAATTCTCTTTGATTTCTATTGTATGTAACATATAAAAATCCCACCCAAGCATACTAGTATAAAGAAAACTACAACTAATGTGAGAAAGGATTCCATTCCCTTGAAAATGCATCCCTTCAGTAGCACCTTCACAGCTTAACCTTTAACCAAATATTAATTTAATCTGAATTAAAAAACAATCTGTAACTAAGCTTGCAAATGAAAATTGGTTAAAATTGGTTATAAAAAGATTGCAGTTTAAGTGTCCGATGAAAAAAATATTCAACCATACAACATACATAGCAAAATCAACCACGGGTAAAAAATATAGTTTCAAACACAAAATACAAATTTAAGATGAGCTAAATAATATATTTTCGTAGATAAATATATAATGACTGATTTTGCGTAACTAACTTAGTATGTAAATAGGACTTTGAAAAACATTTTGCTAAATAAGTTAATGTCACCATAGGTCTATTACTACCAGCAACCATGAATTAAGGTCTAGTCGAGAGAACTAGGCATTCTAGTGATAGAAACTCAAATGGAGGAAAGTAAGAAGGAAGCAAAATGTTCAATGAAATCCAGAACAAGTCTCATTGAAAGTAGTGTAAATACAAAAGTAAAGTTGACAAATACAGAGAAGGATAAAGTATCTACTCATACTCTTACGCCAGTTTCAAAACCAGAAACTTTCAAAGGGAGATTCAATTTAAATTTATATATTTAACTCAATTCAATTCAATTTACCCAATGCTCTAAACCTCTAAAGCAATACAGAATTTCGAATACTATGAAATCGAATAGAGCAAAAACAATGACATTCATACCTGTGACGAGGACCAAATCAGAACAACGGTAACTTCTAATCGCGCCTGCAGTGGAAGCGTCGACTGCCAGACGAGGGCAACACGGGGTAGGAGATGAATCCGTTCAACAATTCCACCGGCTTATATATCAAACAATAGGGAGGGGGATGAGGGACCAAGAAAGAAGTCGTCGACAGATTCAATGCATATGGGGAGGCAAGACAGGAGGTGAGGTTCAGAATCACGACGAAGCAGGAGAAAGAGCTTCTTCAAGGCATTGGCAAGCGCAGTCCAAGGAGAATGAAATGACATGCGGGTTAGAGAGAGGTCGCACTCATTGTCAACAGGCACAAATGGTCACCATTCAACACGAGCAACAGAGTTTTCGACTAGGGGTAGGCGCGGCATGGGCAACCTCAAGAAGGCAGAACCTGAGGATTCCGATTGTGGCCACGGTTAATGACCCAGTTCCCTGATTTTGCCTCCATGCAACAAACGATGTAAAGCTTCAGAGATACTGCTAGAAAGGGGAGAAAGGGAGGTTTGGGGCTGTTAGGTAAGGGTAGGTCTCTGCGTGGGTACTGGGTAGTGCTTCGGGTCGGGCTGGGTTCTATTTGTGTGGGTTGGGTCAATTCTTTGGCCCTTCAGCCATGTCCAAAAACACAAATAAACAAAAAAATCTTGGCTTACTGGCTCAGCCACCCCTAACATCAAGCAGGAGACAAGCCCTACAACAAATCAGCCAGGTGTCCATCTCATATTCATTAAAAGAGAATATCTATAAATCTGTATCAAATAGCATCTGTACCATAGATTGACCCATAAAAGATATATTAATATAAAATAAAGATGTATTAATATAAGACTCTAGCGTTAAAATAATTAGCTCAATAATGATTTGTGAGTAGTAGATATACAAAGATAGAAAGGAGTATAAAAAGTAAAAAGAGAGAGAATTGCATAAATATATATATAAAGATAGAAAGAAGTATTAAAAGTAAAAAGAGAGAGAATTGTATTTGTTTATAGTAAGAGAAAGAAAGAGAACATTTTTATATTACTTTGTAGTGTAAGAAAGAAAAGAGAGGGTATTTGTTTATTATTGTTGTGTAAAAAGGTCTCGTACCATACCCCTATTTATACATGCATGGGGTCTTTATTTTCAACATGCATTTAATATTCATTCTCTCTTTGAAAATATGAGTTTTACATGGGAATGGGCATCCACGTTGCTCGTTCTTATCACAACACTCCCCTTGGATGCCCATTTAGGATTATTGCCTCATTAAAACCTTACTAAAGGAAAACCCTGTGGGAAAAACCTTAGTGAAGGAAAAAGAGTAAAATATCCTTTGTGATGGGGACTACCTCATTAAAAACCTTGTCAAGAAAAACTCAGTGGGAAAAAAAACCTGACCAAGGAAAAAAGAGTATAGTCTCCCCCTCTTGCTGGCATTATTTAATGTCTCGAAATCGGTGCATCCCAATCTCATGTACCAATCTTTCAAAGGAGGATTTTGGGAGTGACTTTGTAAATAAATCTGCCAGATTGTCACTTGAGCGGATCCGTTGGACATCAATTGTCCCTTGATTTTGAAGATCATGAGTGAAGAAGAATTTGGGAGAAATATACTTTGTTCTATCACCTTTGATGTATCCACCCTTAAGTTGAGCAATGCATGATGTATTATCTTCAAACAGGACAGTTGGAGCTATCATATGATCAATCAGTCCACATGATGATAGAATATTGGATCAAACTTCTTAGCCAAAAACACTCGCGACTAGCTTCATGTATCGCAAGTATTTCAGCATGATTAGAGGAGCTTGCAGCAATCGTCTATTTCGTGGACCTCCATGATATAGCTGTTCCACCATATTTAAACAAATATCCTATTTGAGATCCCCTTTATGTGGATCAGACAAGTATCCGGCATCTGCATAGCCAACTAGTTGTGACTTGGATCCATAGGGATAAAACAATCCCATATCAACCGTCCCATGAAGATATCGAAAGATTTGTTTGATTCCACTCCAATGTCTTCTGGTTAGAGAGGAACTATATCTTGCTAGTAAATTCACCGCGAATGATATGTCAGGTCGCATATTATTAGCAAGATACATTAGTGCTCCAATGGCACTAAGATATGGTACTTCAGGACCAAGGATATCTTCATTCTCTTCTTTAGGATGGAATTGATCCTTTTCCACATCCAAAGATCTTACGATTATTGGGGTACTTAATGGATGTGACTTATCCATATAAAATCTTTTCAATATCTTTTCTGTGTATGTTGTTTGATGAATAAAGATCCCACTTTTTATATGCTCGATCTGCAGGCCGAGACAAAACTTAGTCTTTCCAAGATCTTTCATCTCAAACTCTTCTTTTAGAGTTTTTATAATTGTTGGAATCTCTTCAGGAGTCCCAATGATATTTAAATTATCAACGTACACAGCAATTATAATGAACCCAGATGTAGTTTTCTTTATGAAAACACATGGGTATATATCATCATTCTTGAATCCGTTTTTGGCCAGATACTCAATAAGACGATTATACCACATTCGTCCGAATTGCTTTAGACCATATAAAGATCTTTGCAATTTAACTGAGTATAACCCTTACGAATATTCATTGGATGGTTTAGATATCTTTAGTCCTTCAGGGACTTTCATATAGATATCCCGATCTAATGAGCCGTATAAATAGGCTGTTACCACATCCATTAAATGCATATGCAGTTTATGATATGCAGCTAAACTGACCAAATAATGCAATGTTATCACATCCACTACAGGGGAATACGTTTCTTCAAAATCTATACCGGGCCTTTGTGAAAAACCTTATGCCACAAGTCGGGCTTTATAGCGCACAACTTCATTTTTCTCATTTCGTTTTCTCACAAATACCCACTTATATCCAACAGGTTTTACATCTTTAGGTGTACGGACTACAGGTCCAAAGACTTCACATTTTGCAAGTGAGTCTAATTCAGCCTTCATGGCTTCTTTCCATTTTGGCCAATCATTCCTTTGTCGACATTTTTCAACTGATCTTGGCTCAAGATACTTACTTTCATGCATGATATTTAAGGCCACATTATATGAAAATATTTCATTGACAATTGTCTTATTTCGTTCCCATTTTTCTCCTGTAAAGATATAATTTATCGAAATCTCGTCATTTTCACTATTTTCAGGTACCTGAACGTCTTCTGGCGTTATATCATGATTTTGGACAATTGCAGGTGTCTCTACTATGTCTTTTTCAACAGGAATATTATTTACCTCTTTTCTCTTTCGAGGATTTTTGTCTTTGGAATGACAGGCCTGCCACGCTTCTGGCGTGAATTTGCTTCAGTGGCTACTTGTCCTACTGGGACATCAATTCGAATTGGAGCATTTTTCGCTGGTATATAAGATTTGGTTATCCTCTTTGTATCGAAAAATGCATCAGGCAATTCATTTGCTATTCTTTGCAAATGTATAATCTTTTGAACTTTTAGTTCACATTGCCCTGATCGAGGATCTAAATGCATCAACGATGACGCATTCCAATTAAGTTCCCTTTCAAGAAGCTTCTTCTCTCCCCCTAATGTTAGAAATTTTGATTCATCAAAATGACAATCCGCAAATCGGGCTTTAAATACATCTCCAGTTTGTATCTCAAGATACCTCACTATAGAGGGAGAATCATGTCCAACATATATTCCCAATTTTTTTTGGGGTTCCATTTTGGTGCGATTAGGTGGTGCAATGGGAACATATATCGCACACCCAAATATTCTTAAATGGGAAACATTTGGCTACTGGCCAAAAGCTAATTGCATAGGAGAGAACTGATGGTAACTCGTTGGCCTCAAACGAATAAGTGCTGCGGCATGTAAAATAGCATGCCCCCAAACCGAAGTTGGGAGATTTGTTCTCATAAGTAAGGGTCTAGCAATTAATTGGAGGCGTTTAATAAGTGATTCTGCTAACCCATTTTGTGTGTGAACATGAGCTACTGGATGTTCAACACTTATACCATTAGCCATACAATAAGTATCAAAAGCTTGAGAAGTAAATTCACCAGCATTATCAAGACGAATTGCTTTGATTGGTTTTTCTGGAAATTGTGCTTTTAATCGAATAATTTGAGCCAATAATCTCGCAAATGCCAGGTTCCGAGAAGATAATAAGCACACATGTGACCATCTTGAAGATGCGTCTATTAGGACCATAAAATATCTAAAAGATCCACATGGTGGATGAATAGGTCCACATATATCACCTTGAATCCTTTATAGGAATTTAGGGGACTCAAATCCAATCTTTACTGGTGATGACCTTAAAATTAACTTTCCCTGAGAACATGCAGCACAACAAAATTCACTAGTTTTAAGAATCTTCTGGTTCTTTAGTGAATGTCTATGAGAGTTTTCAATAATTCTCCTCATCATGGTTGTTTTCGGATGACCCAATCGGTCGTGCCAAGTTATGAACTCATTTGAGTTAGTAAACTTTTGGTTTACAATGGCATGTGATTCAATTGCACTAATCTTGGTATAATACAACCCAGATGAAAGTGAAGGTAATTTTTCTAATATAACTTTCTTATTTGAATCATGAGTTGTGATACATAAATACTCATGATTTCCCTCATTCATCGTCTCAACATGATATACATTTCGGCGAATATCTTTGAAACTCAACAAGTTCCTCAGAGACTTGGTAGATAATAGTGCATTATTTATTATAAATTTTGTTCCTCCAGGAAACAAAATTATAGCTCTTCCGGAGCCTTCTATCACATTGCCTGAGCCAATAATAGTATTAACATATTCCTCTTTTGGCACAAGATGGGTAAAATATATATCACTTTTGAGAATAGTGTGCGAACTTGCACTATCCGCAGGGCATACATCTTCATTACATATCATTGTCATTCTCTTCAAAAATAAATAATAATAAAATGAGTAGTATGCATAGTTAAATTGAATACTTGATCAGAATTATTTTTCTAAGAAACATTGTACATAAAATAATGTCATATACTAAAAATTTATTTTAAAATTTGACACATTTAATAATTTCAAAATGCATAAACATTAATATTTCATTATTTATGTACATCACACTTAAATACATAGAAAATAAAACTTAACAATAAGTTCTTTACATTATTTATTTACATAGATACTTCACAATCCCACATATTAAACTATTTCATCATTGATCAAATGACCACTATTTCCTTCAGGATCCTCAAAGAAATCAGATACATCATAATGAGTGGTGGAGTTCACAGCATCATTTGAAACAAAATTTGTTTCCTTTCCTTTGTCGTCCTTTTTCAAAGATGCCTGGTAAAGATCAACTAGGTGCCTTGGGGTACGACAGGTACGTGACCAATGACCCTTTCCACCACAACAGAAACATTTATCCTCTGTTGATTTATTCTGCCCGATATTCCTTTCTTTATCCCACTTCTGGTGAGATCCTCTCTTTTGAACATAATTCTTTTTCCTTCCATAATTTTTCTTATTATTAAAACCTTCCATTTACCTCTTCTGGGGTAATTTGCCACATTTACTTCAGGAAATGGGGCAGCGCCAGCTGGGCGCGCTTCATGATTTTTCAATAACAACTCATTGTTGCGTTCAGCAACAAGAAGGCAAGAAATTAACTCAGAATATTTTTAAACCCTTTCTCTCGATACTGCTGCTGCAGGAGCACATTCGAGACATGGAAGGTTGAGAAAGTTTTCTCCAACGTATCATGATCAGTTATTTTTTCCCCACACAATTTTATTCGTGAGGTGATTCGAAACATTGCAGAATTATATTCATTTATAGATTTAAAATCTTGTAAGCGCAAATGCGTCCATTCATATCGGGCTTGAGGAAGTATCACCGTTTTCTGATGATTATACCTTTCTTCAAGGTCTTTCCAAAGATCTGCAGGATCTTTTAATGTAAGATATTCATTTTTCAATCCTTCGTCAAGATGACGATGAAGATATTATATGTTATAATGTGTATATATATATAAAGATAGAAAAGAGTATAAAAAGTAAAGAGAGAGAGAATTGCATATATATATATATATAAAGATAGAAAGAAGTATTAAAAGTAAAAAGAGAGAGAATTGCATTTGTTTATAGTAAGAGAAAGAAATAGAACATTTTTATATTACTTTGTAGTGTAAGAAAGAAAAGAGAGAGTATTTGTTTATTATTGTTGTGTAAAAAGGTCTCGTACCATATCCCTATTTATACATGCATGGGGTCTTTATTTTCAACATGGATTTAATATTCATTCTCTCTTTGAAAATATGAGTTTTACATGGGAATGGGCATCCACGTTGCTCGTTCTTATCACAACAAATGCTACTAAATAGAATTAGTGCAAAAAAAATTGGTACACAAGTGGTAAGTATTACAATTAGTCAAATCAGTTTGTATGTAGTTATTAGTTAGTTAGTGATCAGTTTTTTAGTTAGTTAATGATCAATTTGTAATTAAGCATGTGTCAATTAGTTAGTTTGACTTGTATGGACCTCAACGAGATAGTTGGTACTCTCCTACTATAACTAGCTAAAGCTAAGTTATCGTTACTCTTGATTTTGTTAAATTTATCAAAAACTGAATTTAGAACCATCTTTTTCTTTCTGCTCTCACTCTCTTCATCCTTGAACTCTCTTCTTCTTCTACTTCTTCTCTTACTTAGAGCTTGATATCCTTCATGGTATCTGTTCATACCCTGGGTCAAGCTGTCCGACCCGGGATGTTTAGCGACAAGCCGACCGACCTCTTCAGGTCAGACTATCCGACCTCTTCTCAAAGAGCTCGGCCAATGCCCGACCTCTTCTCAAAGAGCTCGGCCAAATCGCCAAAGCAGCCTAAAGCAAGCCCAAAACGAAGGAACACAGCCCAATCTAAAGGCAGCCAAAGCCCAAAAAGATAAAGGCGGTTCACTTGAAGATAAGATGACCTCACTTAAAGATAAGATAAAGATAAGATAAGATAACTAACTTATCTTATCCACAGGAGGCCACATCTCACCATTATAAATACACTGGAGCACCTAGGTATAACTCATACTATGATTCTACTCAATACCTGTTTAATACCGATGCTAACTTAAGCATCGGACTCTCTTGCAGGTACCCCCCACCCTCCGGTGACAAAGGATCAGCAATGCAGCCAGTCCAACAAGTCGGACATGACAGCTCCGGCCGTCTCCCACCAGCCGAACACGTTAGTACCAACCAGTACAGAAGATCTCGTCCGAGATCGACCTCCAATTTCAGGTAACCCTCGGAACATTGGCGCCGTTGCCGGGGAACCTGGAAGTCATCCCATCACCATGGCGGACAACCATGACAACGACCACGATTCTGATCCAGAAAACAGGACGCCGCATAAAAACGCGGATGCCACCCCCAAAAGCACACCCCAAAACGGGGGAGATAAGCAACCTCCAAACACAGAAATCATGGAAGCACTACAAGCTCAACAAAACTGCCTCCAACAACTCAAAAAAAAGAAGTCGAGCATCAACGGGAAGCCAAGAAGGACCTTCGAAGGGAAACTAGGCGACGCCGAGAGTTAAAAGATAAGCTCTTAAAACTCGAAGCTTATCTCAAAACCAAGACGGCTCGATCCAGTCACGAAGATAGCCCCCACAAAGATCAAGACCCATTCACCAAAGAGATCATGAAAGCTAAAGGTTTCAAGGGACTTCAAAGCTCCCAACATGACTCCGTACGACGGCACATCAGATCCAAGCTATCATCTTAGCAATTTTAGAAGCAAGATGTATCTCACGAAGGCCTCAGATGCAATCCGTTATTCTCCATCCAGAAGGACAAAGCCAAACACGCACCGAGCCTATTAGGGATCAAGCAAGGAGATCGAGAGAGCTTTTGCAACAACATAGAAAGATTCAACAAAACATGTATGGGCATACAAAGTCTGCCAACAGAAGCAGCTATCAGGGGCCTCATCAATGGTCTACGAAAAGGACCTTCAATATCAAGGAAGCACCCAAACATCTCTAAACAAGGTACAAGAACGAGTCCGACTTCTTTGAGTGATGTACAAGAAAGAGCTGAAAAGTACATCAACATGTAGAAAATACCAAGCTATGAGAACTAATATGGCGACCTGGGCACTCTCACCCATCAAAGGAAAAGGAGAGAGAGTCCAAGAAAAAAGAAGATCAACATGGAGAGAAGCCTAGAAAATACCACAATTATACCCCCCTTCGGGTGTCTGTTGTGGATATCTACCGAGAAATATGCAACATTGAGAAGATCCCATCAACTCGCCCAATCAAAAACAAAAGAGGTCGGACGAGTTGAAGGTTCACCTCACACCAAAGAGGTCGGACGAGTTGAAGGTCCACCTCACACCAAAGAGGGTGGGCAAAGTTGAATGTCCACCTCACACCAAAGAGGTCGGACATGTTGAAGGTCCACCTCACACCAAAGAGGTCGGACAAGTTGGAGGTCCACCTCACACCAAAGAGGTCGGACGAGTTAAAGGTCCACCTCACACCAAAGAGGTCGGACGCATTGAAGGTCCACCTCACACCAAAGAGGTCGGACAAGTTGAAGGTCAACCTCACACCAAAGAGGTTGGACAAGTCGAAACATCTCACACCAAAGAGGTCGAACAAGTTGAACGTCCACCTCACACCCCTGAGAGACATGTTCATGGAGGATTCGCAGGAGGAAGGATCTCTAAATCATCCCGCAAAGGACACCTCAAAGAGGTATATTAAGGAAGGGAGAGAGGTTTGAATAGGACTACGGGGTGCAAACAAGCCTTCCGGGATTTTGAAAATTCTTGGGGCAACCACCCATTCTTACCCAACCAAGGGAAAGTGAAAAGCTCATATCATACCTCATAGTGGGAAGTCTGGCAATAGCCTCATCACTAGTTAAAGAAGACAAAAGAGAGCAATAATCCGTCTACTTCATCATCAAGGCCCTACAAGGGGCCGAACTAAACTATCAAGAGATAGAGCAGTTTGCCTACACCCCCACACTCACCTCTCGATGACTCCACCCACACTTGCAAGCTCAAACTATCAGAGTTCGGACCAACTAGCCCATCGAAGGCATCCTACAAGAAAACAGACTTAGTAGGAAGAATTCTACAGTGGCCAGTCAAAATCGATCTTCGACATAAAGCTCAGACAGCCATCAAATCATATTATTTGGCCTACTTCATTACAGATTACACTGACACCCCGGGAACTCCTATAAAATGGAAACTCTACATGGATGACTCTTCAAACAAAACCGGGAGTGGTGCAGGTGTAATTATAGAAAAGCGATCAGGGAAGCCAAATCAAGCCAAATGAGCAAGCTGAATACGAAGCACTACTGGCTGGTTTAAGGCTAGCTAAGAAGGTAGGAGCTTACCATGTCCAATGACTCACAAGTAGTCACCTCACAAATAGAAGGGAGCAACCAAGCTGAGGATCCCACCACAAAAAATACCTCGGGTAATTTGGGGGACCCTGGACAAAACCAGAGAACAGCTCGGACAATTCAGGAGATCCTGGACAAAAATAGAAAATAGCTCGGACATTTCGGGGAATATGAAGTCTGACACATACCTTGGGAGCAGAATACCCGAGCTGATGCATTTTCAAAACTAGCCAACACCAAACCAGGGGGCAATAACAGAAGCCTCATCCATACCACATTACAAGACCACAACAAGGAAGGAAAACAAACCCTCTCCTGAGAGTCCGGCGACACCAGCTCATAATTCTTTTCCTCATCCCTATCCCTACAAATTCAGAGGAACCTCCTAAGTCGCACACAGTACTCAGGGTCAGCCACAGTAACACGCATTACAACTATGGAATCCAGTCAATCAGACATGCCGACCGGGATCTTAGTAGACATCTCAGCAATATTTTTTCAAGAAGACATAGGTCAACCATGAGGTTATTACCAAACAACTCGGACAAATAATGGAAACAACTCGGACAATAACAGCAAAACATCAAGTGCCAGATACAGCAGTAAAAGGGAAGCCCCAAGACTCACACGAAAGTCCAGGGGCACCATTTGGAGGCAACAACAGGGTAAGAACACAGAGAAGAGAAGCCGACAATCTATACCCAAACAATCCGAACACCTCTCAAACAAAAGGTCAAAACAAAAGCTAGAACTTTTTGTACAAAGGGAGTCAGGCAACAATGAAAAGAAACAGGAACAGCAACCAAATCTTAAGCAAAGCACACATTCTCCTCAAAGGAGAATACGCAAACTTTTTGCAGAAAGAACCAAAGTTCTTCAGATCAAAAGGGAGCTTGGGCTGAAGAGCTCCCACAAGTCCTATGGGCATATCGGACAACTCCACACTTCACCACGGGGGAATCACCCTTCCGATTGACTCGCGAAGTGGAGGCAATGATCCCAGTAGAGATCGAAGAAAGATCCCCCAGAATGATCCTCTACAAAAAAGAGGTCAACTCCCAAATCCAAAGGAAAGAGCTCGACCTACTCCCAGAAGTCCGAGAAAGAGCTCAGATCAGGGAAGAAGCGTTAAAACGTCGCATGGCCTTAAGGTGCAAATGAAAGGTAGTACAGAAAAGCTTCACCAATAATGACATCATCCCAATCCAAAATAATATCAGAACAAGTCGACCGGAAGAAGGAAAGCTAGCAGCTAAATGGAAAGGACGCTGCCAAGTCACAAAAGTACTGGGGAAAGGCCACCACAAAGTGTCCGACCTCGAGGGGTGAGAGCTACCAAGGTCATGGCATGCCTGCAAAAGGCGCCAGGCCGAGATCTAAAAGATTGCCAGACCTAGAAGGGTAAGCACTAACATGCACACACTCTTATTCATATCTTCATTTTATTGTTTAAAAGTTCGCAGATTCCCTAAAAAGTTTCCTACCAAGACGTCCGATTACGACAGGTCGGCAAGGTGGAAAACCAAATTCACCGCCCGATCACGAAAAAATCGGCAAGATAAAAACCAAATTCATCGTCCGATTACAAAGCGACAGGTCGGCAAGGTGAAAACCAACTTCACCGCCTGACCACGATGAAAACCAAATTCATCGTTTGATTTCGACAAAGGTCGACAAAGTGAAAATCAAAATTCACTGCTCAATCAAGACGCATTAATCTGAAGCATTCATTGTCCGATTATAAAGAAACAAATCGGCAGAAAGTGAAAAACAATTTCACTGCACGGTCACGATAAAAATAACCGTCCAATAAAGGTGAAAACGCGATTCACCCCAAAGACGATCTAAAGATGTCAACCACTTTCTACAAATCGGCAAAGATGAACACAGAATAATGTAAGAAGTTATCGAAAGTGATCTAAAAAAGAACCTGACGAGGTCTTACGGATCGCTAAAATAATAACTTAAGGACTGGTCGAACGTTAAGAAGTCAAACCAAGTCAACCCAAGTTATAAGTAAACCCTGGAAAGAGGTCTGGCCAACCCTATTAAAGAGGATTACTTTAACTTAGAAGGGACTAACATAACAAAGTCAGCCCAAAACAAAAAGTTATACAAGTAGTCCCTAAAAGAGATCTGACAAAGATCCAAGAAAGAGGACTACAAAAAATAACTTAAAGGAGACCGACATAACCAAGTCAGACTCCTACCACTAAAAAGTTATACAAGTATTCCCTAAAAGAAATCTGACAAAGATCCAAGAAAGAGGACTACAAAAAATAACTTAAAAGGAGACCGACATAACCAAGTCGGACTCCTACCACTAAAAAGTTATCAAAGTAATCCCTGAAAGAGACCTGAACAAGGTCCAAGAAAGAGGATTACAGAAATAACTCAGGAGAGCCCCGGCACGACGAAAGTCGGCCCACAACACAAAAGTTATAAAAGTAATCCCTGAAAGAGACCTGAACAAGGTCCAAGAAAGAGGATTACAGAAATAACTTGGAAAGCTACAGATTGGACCGACAAGAAAAAGTCGGACCAACAAAAGCTACAGATTGGACCGACAAGAGAAAGTCAGACCAGCAAAAGCTAAAAGCTTGGACCGACAAGAGAAAGTCGGACCAACAAAAGCTAAAAGAAAGGTCGATAGAAGAAGTCGGACCAATGACAGCTACAGCTTGGACCGACAAGAAGAAGTCGGACCAACGAAAGCTACAGTTTGGACCGACAAAGTCGGACCAACGAAAGCTACAGCTTGGACCGACAAGAAGAAGTCGGACCAATGAAAGCTACAGCTCGGACCGACAAAAAGATGTCGGACCAACGAAAAACGTGCACTAAAACGGACATAGCTCCGCCCAAAAAGCCACGGCTTCACGACAAGGCTATCAAAATTGTTCAGAATGACTAAAAAGTGTTCTACGAGAACACTAAAAAGTTGTCGAACAAAGTTAAGAAAACACTAAAAAGTCATCGGACAAGTTAGCCCCAAGGGCCACCTCGACCAAGCAGAAAGTGGACAAAACCAGAAGTGATCAAGAGAGGTCAGACAACAAAGTACCGACACTCTACAAAGATCCACAAAAAAGGACAAAGACATCTCGCAAATGGCCAGACGATCCACAAAAGGGATAAAGACATCTCGCAAACGGGCAGAGGAAGTCCAAGAATACTTTGCTAAAAGGTACGAAGTCTTGAAAAAAGACATTACTTAAAAGGAAAACGCACAAATCAAAACGGCGCTAAAAAGTCATCCAAACAGACTATAAAAAGGTTCCCCATCGGAACACTACCTAAAAAGTTGTTGGATTATGACTAAAAAGCCCGAGCAGTGAAGACAAACAAGTCAGAAGAAGGCTGAAAAGTCCCCTCAACAAACTAAAAGGGGCAATACCAGACTCGCACAAGGAGAAACTACTCAAAGATCAACCAAAGTCAGGATGCTTGAGAACGACTTCCCCGAAGAGATCGAAACTCTGAAAGCACGATCTCACGGAAAAGTCCGAACTCAAGCAGGGACAAAGTCATACAGGTCAACGTCAGCTAAAGAAGAGGCGCAAGTACAACTTCAAAAAAGAACAAGCCAAAAGGTTGGGAAACAACTTAAGGCTCAAATGCGCTTAGCCAAAAAGGATACAACTCCACTCAAAGAAGGCACAATCTCAAACAGGGCTACGAACATCATCCAAGACTAAAAAAAGGTTCTATATAAAGAACACTAAAAAGTCATGGGACAAGTCACTAAAAGCTCAGATATCAAGCCGCAAGGATAACTTTGCCAAAGCAGAAGGTTGTCAACACAAAACTTAAAGCAAGGCGTGATCCAGAAGGCAAGGGTAGAAAACCCACACGACCACTCAAAAAAGGTTGGACTATGAAGTACCAAACCTCTAGAAAATCTGCAAAGATTGCGAAGCAATGAAGAAACAAGCCAGACAAGATGCTTGAGCACGACTTCCAAAGAGATCGAAGCTCTGAAAAACACGATCTCACGGAAAGATCAAACTCAAGCAGGGGCACTGTTCATACCTTGGGTCAAGCTGTCCGACCCGAGATGTTTAGCGACAAGCTGACCGACCTCTTCANNGGATGTTTAGCGACAAGCCGACCGACCTCTTCAGGTCAGACTATCCGACCTCTTCTCAAAGAGCTCGGCCAATGCCCGACTTCTTCTCAAAGAGCTCGGCCAAATCGCCAAAGGAGCCTAAAGCAGGCCCAAAACGAAGGAACACAGCCCAATCTAAAGGCAGCCAAAGCCTAGAAAGATAAAGGCGGTTCCCTTGAAGATAAGATGACCTCACTTAAAGATAAGATAAAGACAAGATAAGATAACTAACTTATCTTATCCACAGGAGGCCACATCTCACCATTATAAATACACTGGAGCACCCAGGTATAACTCATACTTTGATTCTGCTCAATACCTATTTAATACCCATGCTAACTTAAGCATCGGAGTCTCTTGCAGGTACCCCCCACCCTCCGGTGACGAAGGATCAGCAATGCAGCCAGTCCAACAAGTCGGACACGACAGCTCCGGCCGTCTCCCACCAGCCGGACACGTTAGCACCAACCAGTACAGAAGATCTCTTCCGAGATCGACCTCCAGTTTCAGGTAACCCTCAGAACAGTATCAGAGCTGCTTCCTATTCAATTCAATGGCAGATAACAATTAGCGAGCTGAAAACTCAATGAATTAGTCAAACACAACTCCAAATTTTACCTCTTCCCTAATTTCTATGAAACTCGACAATGTCAACTTCTTACAATAGAAAGATCAGGCAAAATCAATGATTGAAAGCCACAATATGCTTCATCACATTACAGGAGAGGAAATTCCATTAAGGCTTGATGGATCGAGAAAAGTAACACCAAAATTTGCTGTTTGGAAGAGATAGGAAGCGTTGCTCAAATTATGGCTTCTTGCTTCAATGATCAAGTCATTCACCACTCGAAATGGTAGGATTCATCTATTCGTATGAAGTTTGAAAAATGTTAGATCACTTTTCTTCACAAATTAGAGCAAATATAATGCAATTGAAACATAAATTGAGTAGTATTAAGATAAGAAGTTCAGTAAATGAGTATGTGTTAGCTCTAAAAAGAAACAATTGATGCTTTAGCTTCGGTAGAAGAACCAATGCGTAATAGTGATAATGTAAATGTTGTTATAAATGGGTTAACTGAATAGTAAAGCTCGGTAATCACTTCAATAGTGGCAAGACCAATGAGTATTTTAGTTGGAAAACTAAAGGCTTTGTTATTGACTTATGAAAGTATGCTGGAGAGATTCAGAAAACCAAAATCGTTCATACAAGCAAATGTGGCAGAAAATGCACCAGGTTACTCTCAGAACTATAACACAAAAGTTGGTTTTAGAGGTGGTGGCAGACAGATGAGAGGTGGCAGCAATTTCCATAATGATGGACAGTTTGGTGAAAACAGATCCAAATTTGAAACTCAAGCTTATAATAATTCAAGTTTAAGTTTTGGTAGTGCTAAAGGGGCAAGAATATTTAACAATGAAAGGCAGTAGCATTATAGTGATTCAAGAATGCTCAATAGTGGCAGACCTATTTGTCAAGTGTGTGATAAGTTTGGGCACACTGCCAAGACATGCTGGTATAAGTATGACTGACCAGAGAGCTCTAAGACTCAATATGAAGGCTTAAATTCACAAACCCTGCAAGGTTCACAAGCAAACTTAAGTAATGTATTGGTTACACTGGCAACACTGCAATATCAGAGTTGGTATCCATATTCGGGTGCTACACACTATATGATCTCAAACCAGCAGAATCTAATTGAAGTAGAGAACTATGAAGGTGTAGATCAAGTAATTGTAGGCAACGGATCAGGTTTGCATATCAACCTTGATGGAAAGTCTTTCTTTAAAATTAATTTGAGTGATAGAGAATTTTTGTTGCACAAATTGCTACATGTACCTGACATCACAAAAAAAATTATTTAGTGTATATAAATTTTACTGTGATAACAATGTCTATTTTGAATTCTACTCTAATGGTTATTGTGTAAAATCTTAGGGAACTAAAGAGATTATCATACATAAAGAAGTTGAGAAGGAAATGTACAAGTTTCTCAATTTCACTCCATTAAATAAGTCATCTGCTTTTGTCTCAACTATGTCCACTGTTGACCAGTTTCTCTTGTGGCACAATAGATTAGGCTATGCTGCAAATAATGTTGTTTCTTTTGTTCTGAGATCTTGCAATATTATTGTTTCTTTGAATAAAAATTCTTGTGCATCCTGTTGTATTGGAAAGTCCCATACTCTTCCTTATCCTCCTTCAAATTCATTGTACACTTCTCCTTTGCAATTAATATACACAGATATCTGGGGGCTGTCCCCATTCCTGATTTGAATAGAAATTTTTACTTTGTTGTCTTTATTGATGCTTATAGTAATACACTTGGCTTTACTTTATTAAGATTCGTTCTTAACTCAAATTGGTTTTTAAATGTTTCCAACAAATAGTTGAGTTGTAATTGAATACTAAAATTAAAATGCTCCAATCTGACAATGTTGTTGAATTTTTTAGCTTAGCCAAGGATCTACAGGTGCAAGATGTATTATATACGTGTTCCTGCCCACATGAGCATCAGCAGAATGACAGTGTTGAGAGAAAGTACAGGCACATAGTGGAGAAAGACTTAGCTATGCTAGCAGGTGCTAGAATGCCAACTAAGTATTGGGGAGAGACTTTTATGAAAGTAATTCATCTGATAAATAAGCTACCAACACAAGTTTTGCAAGGGCTATCACCGTTTGATAAGTTGTTTGAAAAGAAATTTGATTATACAAGCCTATGGGTCTTTGGCTGCTTGTGTTTTCCACACTTCCGGTCATACAATAGGCACAAACAAAAATTCAGATCAGTACCATGCATTTTTCTGGGCTACAATAAGAGCACAAAGGCTACAAGTGCCTCACTGCATAAGATAAAATAGTGATCTCAAGTAATGTTGTAACAGCCCAGACCACCTGCTAGCACAATATTGTCCGCTTTGAAACACAAGGTCTGACGGTTTTGCCTTTAACGATAGGGATGATAGCCAAAACCTAGGCCTGGCAGCATGGACCCTATCTGTGGGTACCCAACCCGAACCAACCCGGTTGGGTAGGGTTGCCAACCGGATCCGCTGTAGGTAGGGTTGGGCGCGGAGCGGATTGGCTTGCGGAGCGAGTAGGGTGTGGGTTGAACCTCAACCCTGCCCGCCCTACCCGCACCCTTCATAATATGTATAATATATGTTTAAAAATATTACATATGAGAGTTGAATCAAGGACCTTAAGCATTTGCAAAAGGCTCCTGGCCACTGAACCAAATTTATAAATTTGTAAAATTTACTTATTAAATTTATCAAAAATTAAAAAAAAAAAGAGATCAATTCAAAAGCAAGAGCAACCTTCAGTCAAACAAATAAACGGTATCGTTGTATATTTAGGGTTGAACTAAAGAAAAAAGCAGCTCAGTCCTTTACTTTCTCCTCTTTGAACCATGGAAGCCTTCGCACACTAAGCCCTAGCCCCTTCGCCGAACAGCTTCGTCTTCGTCTCACTCACCGTCTTCGTCTGCACTCTGGGTGTTCATCGTCTTCGCCTGTCTTCTGCTCGCCGTCGTCCTCGTCTGCCCTCTGCTCGCGCCGTCATCTTAGTTTGGTCGCCGAAGGTCAGCACTGCCTGCTCACTGCTCTCTGTTCTTCGTTTTTTTTTATTTTTTCATACACTCTGTTTCTGGATTTCCGCTCACTGTTCTGTTCTCTCTTTTTTTAACTACTCACTACTATGTTCTTTGTTTTGTTATATTTGTGCTACTTGTTATTGAACTGTGTTGTGATTTTGTGTTTGTGTTTGTGCAGATTCATCTGGTGATTCTGCTCGTCGCCTCAGATCGAAGGTCAATGCTTGCTCACTTGTTCTTCATTTTTTTAATTTTGTTAATACTTTGCTTCGTATTCTACTGTGCTGCTGTTTTGTGGGTGGGTTGTGATTATTTTGGGTTTTTCATTCAGATCGAAAGTTTTACTGAGATTAATAAAAACGTTGCAACATGAATGATGGTCCAGCTTTAATTTATACTGTCATATATTTAAATGTGGCATTAAAAAATAGAATGACGTTGAATAAACACTTTTGTAGGCTTATTAGTTTGAAAACAGCAGCAGAGATCTGAAAATTAAAGAGATTATTCCATTAAGAAATAATTAATAAACTTTGAAACGATATGACATGAATGCACGTTTCCTTCTTTCAAATTTTTTAGTTTTCCAAAATATATTATATATGTTAAATATGGGTATTAAAGAAATGTTGAATTTAACTGTCACTTAATTTTTTAAATATACTTTTGGATCTTTCTGTCAATTTGGAACTATCTATTTGTTTTTTTTAACCCCTAGCTGGAAATCATGCACAAATTAAATAATTGAATTATGGATAATTTACTACCATTTACTAATTGAATTGACCTTTCACAGTTCAAAATGAAGGCACGTGGATGTACATCATAATTGAGTGGTTGAATTAGTGAAAGATGCTTAAACTGCTTTGTGTAGTGATGTGCTGCTTTGTATAGTTTACCATATTGTTATGTGCTGCATCGTGCTTGTTTTTCCCTGTATGTTATTGCTGTTTATGTATCTGCATCTTCTTCACTGGATTTAAGTTGTACTAGTCCTTTCTATTATTATTATCTTTTAAAGTTTTAATAGATAAATTTATTAACTAAAGAGAAAAAATCTAATTCGATCTTCTACCTACCCCACAAAAGCTTATAAGGGTATTAATAAAATTATAACTAACTTTTAAATAAGTGAAAAAGTGTATCAAATAATTCAATCCCATTCAAATTCTTTTCGTGAAAAAAAAACAAAACTTAATAGTTTTTACATTTTTCTTGTGGATTAAATGGAAAAATGTTGACTGTAATTGAATTATAGAGGATTAATTATGGAGGATTAATTATGATTCAAAGTATGAAGGGAACTAGGATACTTTGTAGTTGTGATTTTTATGTTGTAAATTCAGCTATTTTTTAATGGAAGTTAAGTTGACATAGAAAGAAACTTTTTTTCTTTTTATTTTATTTTATATGTATGTGTGTAAATTGTATATTTGACTATCTGTACAAAGTGTATTTAAATATGTCACATATATATTTGTAGGGAATTCATTTCGAAATGTCAAGTACCAATATAGATGTAGTGGCACAAGATGTGGCTGCAGAAGAACAACAACAAGAACCTCCGGTGGAAGCAACTGCTAATTTTGTTCCAGATGAGTCTACTTCGATTGAAAATAGCAACAAATCGAGTGTGAAGAGTGTTTATTGGCAATACTTTACTCGATTTCAAGAGGAAAAAGATTGGAAGGCAAAATGCAACCATTGCAAATCTATTCTTGGAACCAATCCAAGAAATGAAACTACAAATTTGAAGAATCACGTGCTCCACTATTGTAAAAGAATCAAATTAGCAAACTCTAGACAATCAACAATTGCTGATTCATTGTCTAAACATGCAAGACGTGTTATGGATGCTTTTGTATTTGATCCATCTTATACAAGAAGGTGTATTGCCAAGGCCATATGTATGCATGAGTACCCTTTATCTTTTGTGAAACATGTTGGAATAAAGGAAGTATATGCATCAATGCAACTAACTTTTAAGGTGCCTAGTCGAAACACAATTAAGAAGGACATTTTTGAAATGTATAAGTTGGAGAAAATGATAGTCTAGTAGCAGTTACAACCGACATGTGGACTTCTAACCAAGGAAAAGGATACATGGTTGTCACGGCACACTACATTGATAGTTCATGGATTTTGCAAATGCGCATATTAAGGTAATCTTCTAAATTATACTTCTAGTAATTCATATGACTTTTAATATTTTTTTACTTGAAATTAATTTATCTTTTAGATAATAATTGCAATATATTTTTGAACTATTTTCAGTTTTACTTATGTTCCCGCTTCTCATACGAGTGAAGTGCTCTCGAATGCATTAATGAAAGTTTTGTTAGAGTGGAACACAGATAGAAAATTGTCAACTATTACATTGGATAATTTCTCTACTAATGATGCTATGGTTGATGAGTTGTTGGGGCGCTTAGATTCAAAATATTTGTTGTTGGGGGTTTCATGTTGCATATGCGTTGTTGTGCTCATATCTTGAACCTAATTGTGAAAGATGGTCTAAAGTTGGTTAAGGAGAGTGTGAAAAAAATTCGTGACAGTGTGGTATATTGACTTCAACCCCTAAAAGACATGAAACCTTTGTGAGTTAGTGTAGTAAGTCAAATGTTCAATTTACAAAAAAATTAGCTCTTGATTGTCCAACTAGATGGAGCTCCACCTATGTGATGTTAGAGACTGCATGATTGTATCGGAATGTGTTTCCTCGATTAAGACAAAAGGATCCTAATTACAAAAGTTTGCCAAGCAATAAGGAGTGGGACCTTGCTAAAGAAATTTGTGGTAAATTAAAGTTGTTTTATGATGTGACACAATTATTTTCTGGTACTCAAGTTCCAACAGCCAACATTTATTTTAACAAAGTATGTGATATAAATGTTGCCTTGAAAAAATGGTTTGCATCTCCAAATCCACTGATTAGTAATATGGCATGTAGTTTGAGGGTAAAATTTGATAAGTATTGGGAAGAAATTCATGGTATGATGGGTGTTGCTATCATTCTAGATCCTAGGTATAAGCTTGCCAGGCTTGAGTATAAATTCTCAATATTATGTCAAAATCAAGATGAATGCTTAAGTAAGATTGAGAACATCAAATAGATATGTTATGACTTGCTTCATGAGTACCGACAGAATCCGTCTAATTCAAGTAATGCATTTAAGGATTCTACACAAGAGCTACAGATGAATGCAGAGCAAGATGATGATGCTGCTTACCAGTTGTATATTAGACAAAAGAAGAGGAAAAATGATTCATTTGTGAAGACTGAATTTGATCATTACATAGAGGAAGATGTTCATCCTTTGAGTGCCGACTTTGTTATTTTATCTTGGTGGAAAGTGAATGGAGCTAGATTTCCAACACTTCAAAGAATTGCAAGAGATATATCTGCTATCCCTGTATCTACAGTTGCTTTTGAGTCTTCTTTTAGCACAAGTGGTCGAGTAATTGCTCCTCATCGTGGTAGTTTTCATGAAGATAATGTGGAAGCTCTTATGTGTAATCAAAACTGATTGTGGGCAGCATATCGTCAAAGGGGTTATTTATGATTTAACTTTTCTATTTGTTTAAGGTAATGTTAAATTTATATATAGATTGATTAATAAATAAATTTATTATCTTTGATTTTTAGGTGGAAAACTTGATTATCAAACTGCAAATGATGATGATGATGTTGTTGTTGTTGTTGTTGCATCTGAAGTCATAGACTAGTGATGGTGTTGTTGCAACAAATGGAATGCTCATGGAGACATGAAATTAAATAATTTTATTATGTTTATGTTATTTACTTAGACAAAGACTTTTATGTATAATTTAATATTTGATGGTTATGTTGTGTATGAGATACTTGTGTTATTTGTGGGATAATTTGTGTTGTTTGAATACTTGTGTTATTTGAATGCTCATGGGATAACTTGTGTTATTTGATAGTTATGTTGTGTATGAAATACTTGTGTCATTATAATATTTCTTTTTGTCAACCCGTGGGTAGGGTAGGGTTGAGTTTTGGTTAAAAGTTCAACCCGCGGGTAGGGTTAGGGTTGGGTTCAAACCCTACCCTACCCTACCCGTTGCCACCCATACCGAAACCCCCCACACTCATTCATCAAAATGCATCATGCTAGGGAGAGGTATCAACACCCTTATAAGGCATGCTTCGCTCCCCTCCCTAACCGATGTGGGACCTTACAATTCACCCCCCTAAGGGAGCCCAGTGCCCTCGCTGGCATATCGATCCGAGCTCCAGCTCTGATACCATCTGTAACAGCCCAGACCACCCGCTAACACGATATTGTCCGCTTTGGCATACAAGGCCTCACGGTTTTTCCTTTGACAATAGTGATGATAGCCGAAGCCCCCCACACTCACTCGTCAAAACGCGTCATGATAGGGAGAGGTATCCACATCCTTATAAGGCATACTTCATTCCCCTCCCCAATCGATGTGGGACCTTACAAATGTGGTCTTTGATGAGCACCAATTCCCTTTAAAAAATTTTGCACTCTCCTCAACAACCAAATCTAATTTGTCCCTTGATCCTCACTTAACCCCAACCATCCCACTACTAAATATAGACATAACTCAGCTTTAACACAACACTTCCATATAGTCTCCACAACCTTCACCCAGTAATATAGAGTCAAGATCTCCCTTACCTCCACTCTTAGGTAGAAACAGCCTTAGCAACACCACTTCTCTGTCTCCAATAGCCACCCTTCCTACCTTTTCTTCACCATGACCTCTAGCCACATCAGCTACACCCATTCCAATTCCCATTTCATACTTGGAAATAGTCCTTCCCTTTGTTGATGACCACCCAATTCCAACAATCCCCAACTCAAACATTCACCATATGACCACTAGAAGTAAGAGTGGAGTCCTTAAGCCCAAATCCTTTCTAGCTAGTATTGAGCCACGGACAGTCAAATATGCCATGTCCAAACCAGAGTGAAAAGCTGCAATGGATGCCGCATACAATGCGCTTATGCAAAACCAAACCTGAAAATTGGTTTCTCTTCCTCGGGGAAGAGAAGTCATAGGTAGCCGCTGGTCTTTTGAGTTAAATACAACTTCGATGGTAATTTTCAAAAATATAAGGCTCATCTTGTAGCTCAAGATTTTTCTCAAAGACCAGGCTTTGATTTCACTAAAACATATAGCCCAATGATAAAACCTACTTCAATCCGTATTGTTCTCACTTTGGCACTATCAAAGAATTGGAAGATTAGACAGCTTAATGTAAACAATGCATTCTTACATGGTGATTTGGCCGAAGAGGTATATATGAAACAGCCAAAGGGTTATGAAATCGGGGATGGTAGTTTAGTGTGCAAGCTCACAAAGGCTCTCTATGGTCTAACTCAGGCACCAAGAGCCTAGTACTACAAGGTATCCACACCTTTCCATCATATTGGCTTCAATTCAACGAAATCTGATGTCTTTGTCTTTATCAGGTTTAAAAATGGCTCATCGTTGTTTGTCTTGGTATATGTAGATGATATAATCATCATTGAAACTCAGATGAAGCAGTTTCTCAGGTAATTAGGCAGTTGAATTAACAAGTTTGCGTTGAAATATATGGGTAAACTTTATTATTTCCTTGGGATTCAGGTCACTAAGAATGCTAGTGGTGGTCTACTATTGTCACAAGAGAAATATGCCAAAGACCTGCTCAAGAAAGCAAAAATGGAGCATTGCAAGGCTTGCCACACACCTTTACCTTCTTCAATTTGGTTTTCTGCCTTTGGGGCTCGGTGTACAGGGATTCTAAGCTCTACAGATTTGTTGTGGGCAGTTTACAGTACCTTACAGTCACTCGTCCAAAATTAGCATATTGTGTAGGCAAGGTTTCACAGTTCATGCAAAATTCCTTGGATGAGCACTGAAAGTTAGTAAAAAGAGTTTTGAGATATGTTCAGGGGACACTTAGCTTTAGTTTACACTTAAACAAAATAAATATTCAAACTGTTAAAGCCTATAGTGATTCTGACTGGGCCGGAGACCCAGATGATAAAAAGTCCACTAGAGGCTTATGTGTTTTTCTTAAAAGCAATCTGATATCGTGGAGCTCAAAAAAGTAAGGTGTTATTGGCAGGTTTAGTACTGAAGCAGAGTACAAGGCTATGGCTAACTTAGTTGCTGAACTAATTTGGATTAAGAACCTTATGGTTGAATTATGAGCTACACTTTTAATAGCCCCGTCAGTTTATTGTGATAATTTAAGTATTATGCTGTTCGCAGTAAATCCAATTCTGCATTATTCAAGGTCAAAACACTTTGAGACTGATCTCTATTTTGCAAGAAATTATGTCACTAAAAAGGTTATTCAAGTGAGTCATGTTTCTGGAGCTGTCCAACTGGCTGATGTGTTGACAAAACCATTGCCTAGTGCTACCTTTCTGGAGTTAAGGTCCGAATTGATGGTTGAAGACTTGGAGAAACACAATGGTGAAAGTAAACTCAGTAGAGAAAATCACAAAGGAAAACCAGAGAGTTCTGAAAATTCAGGAAAAGTGAACAGTAGCAGTCATGGTGAAGAACCAAAGCACTCTTTTTAGAAAGTGGTAATAGAAGCAGAACAATCAAATAGCAGGGGTCATGATAGATAGTATTAGTGAATGCTGCTAAACAGAATTAGTACAAAACAGAATTGGTACACAATTGGTTAGCATTACAGTTAGTCAGTTTGTGGTTGTCAGTTAGTTAGTGATCAATTTGTAATCAAGCACGTGTCAATTAGTTAGTTTGACTTGTATGGACCTCAATGAGACAACTGTCACTTTTCTACTATAAGTAGCTAGAGCTAAACCATTGTTACTCTTGATTTTGCTCACTTTAATTACCAAAAACTCAATTTAAAACCATCTTCTTTCTTCTCTCACTCTTTTCGTCCTTGAACTACTCTCTTCTTCTTTTACTTCTTCTCTTGCTTGAGTTTGATATTCTTCATTCATGATATAATATAGTAAAATACTTTTTCGTCTCCTACGAATAAATTTAAATATTTTTCTAATTTATAAATATCTCTATATGAATAAAAAACTTTCATCTAATAATTTTTTTCTCAAATATAAAGAATATGTATTATCATGTTTATTCAAAAAGTCTATAGAAAAAAATCATTAAATCGCAAAAAAAACACAAAGTAGAGGATTATTAAGATTTAGATCTCAAAAGAAAAATTGAACACAAAAACAAAAATTAGGAAAGGAAAAGAAGGGAGAAAAAGGAGGTAAGGAGAAAGCAATAGGTGAAAAAAGAAACAAAATAGAATAGGAAAAGAAGGGGATAAATAGTGCCATCAAGTACTATTATTAAAATAGTTAAATTTATTCAGACAATTTATTTATCTGCTTAAATAGATAGGAATTTTACCTATAAAACCAGACATGTTATTTAAAATTTTAGACAAAACGGATTAAACATGATTTACCTAAAAAAATAATAAGTTAGACAGATTAATCTACAAGTTAAATGGATGACCTGTTATAATTTTTTTGTATTTTTTAAAAATAAACAAACCAATTTATATTATCCGTCAAACTAACTATAAACAAGTCACCAAAATAAAAAAAAAACTAACTATAAACAATCTACTCTGACAATTGAGCCAATAACCAAACTAAAAATTAACCGGTCAACCTGTATAATCCGCGAGCTTAGTCGGATTGGACATAAACGTTATAAATGTTTTAAAAAAATTATAAATGTTTAATTTGTACTTATAGTTATAAATGTCTTAGAAAAAATTATAAATCTTAGTAGGAAAGCTAAAATGTTTTTAAGGGAGAGGCAAAAGTGTTTGAATCTTCTAATTTATCTTTGATCACAACTTTCTATATTCTTTCTTTGGAATAATTCATTTTAAAAAGCGAAGAACATTTCCCCTCAATCATATAATTAAATAGTGGATTCTACCAATAATAAAAGAATACATGAAAGTTGGAAAGCTAAGAAAGGAAACCTAGGAGTACGTATCTGAAAATCTAGGATACACAATTGATGAGTCACGTGTTTAAATGAACTTCCCCATTTCCCTTCAATTCGTTTTCTTTATATAGATTCAATTATTCAAAGGCTAAATCAAATTTGTTATAGGTCAAGTTAGATCCAAGATGAGATTCAGAAGCACACATAAAATAAATCTAGGGGAGTTATAGGCGTTATATTCTCTTCCCCCACATTATAATGTAAATTAATTTGATGCATGCACCTGCTACACACACATATATATAATCGGAAGATTTAGAAATAATATAAAATGATGGACCGAGTTGCAATATATAAAATTTTCAGATGTTCACAGTCTTTGCTTCTTGGATTTTACGCCGCATCATATCTGCTTTTACATATTTAAACCAAGTCCTTTTTGTCTTATTTGCTTGGATTAAAGCCTGAATTATCATTTAATAGTTGCCACTTGAATGTTGAAATGATGAAAAAAAATTACTTATATATTTTTGTTATTTAAAATTTTTGGATAAATCATTTTTTATATAATATTAAAATTTCTATAATTATAATCTAGAGTATGATATCTTTGTTAACAAAAAAAAATTAACATAATGTGAAACAAAAAGAAAAAAAAATCTATGCATAATTTACACAAACTTAGAAAAAGAAAATGTTGAATAAAAAATATATTAAAAATATTACTATTCATATATCTTTATCTATCTATTTAAAGTTTTGACACAATAAATTTTATGACATAATATATATCAATTATTATTATTATTATTTATTAATTAATTAAAATTGTACAAGAGATCAATTCAATGAATGCAAGCTAGCTAGATAGAAGATGATATCAATTCAATAATAAGAATATTTGAATTGATTTGGGTTTTGATAGATTCTGAACATGCATGGTAAATGAACTTAATTACCAATAATAATGTTGAATGTTTCAACTAAAAGTGCAAATGTACCTGGACGACACATGGAGGCGCAGCCTCTTATAATTATCGATCATTGTGTTCCAATTTGATCATTTGATTTGAAATTCATATTATATAGTACATTTGAATATGTGACTACCAATTAAATTATAATTACAGCGTTTGTCTCAATTAGGCTGCTATATATGTTAATCAATTGAATGATATGAGAGTTCTCTCAATCATTCTAATTTCTTCTACTTATTATTATGCTTCTACTATGAATTTCTTCAATCTTTATTTAATAATTTCTTCTAAGAAACTCGGAGAATATATGAGATTTCCAAAAGGTACAAACTAGCTAGCTTATATCCAAATCTCTTTTTCATCTATATATTCTTTAATTTTCTTAGCTAGCAGGATCATGATATGCTAATTTAATTATTGTTTGCAGGAACAATAATAATAACAATCAGAAATTCGGAATAGAAACAGTTTTCTTCATCTACAAGTAAGTACTACTCTCCTGCTCTCTAATCTGTTCCATATAAATATACTTTTATTTTTTTATTTTCTTTTCTTGATTCTTGTCCTAAAGATATTTTTAAGAAAGCTAAGGTTCTTTTATTGAGTTACAGACTTATATAATTAAGCCGAATTTGTTGAGGTTTTATATATTTATTTGCCTGTATAAAAATTAGTACTTATTGTTAAATCAGTTTCTAGATGTAGTTCCTCTTCCTCTCATCTCCTCTTCTTCTCTTCTCATAATTTTTGTCACTTTTGCAATATAGTGCTGAAATTGGAAATTATTATTCTAGTTAAATATTCCATCTAATCTTAGATAATCCTGTGTGAAAAACATTATTTCTAGATCAGATTAGGCATATATAATTATGGTGATTTTGATTGTTATTTGTCTAAAACTTTTGTAGAATAGTGTGTTTTGAACTTTCTTTCCTTTGAAGTTGAGGGCTTTTTCAACTAGATATTGGAAAAAAATAATTTAGTATATGATAAAAAATGACTCACACACAAGGATGAAAAAAAATCAATATAATAATTTCATATACATAAAATTTATATTTTCGGACAAACTGTTTTATATTCTTATATTAAAGTTTAAACATATTTTTGTATTTCTTAATTTATGTGTATCCCCTGAATGGTTATTTATCTTTTCAAAGCTTTTAAAAAATATATATCTTGATTCCTTATCCTAGATTGATTTGAAGGACTTAATTATTACATATTATTTTCTAGGAGAATATCAATGCATTAGTTGTTCTAAACTAGAATATAAAAACAGTCCTGATTCTATATTGCAATTTAGAAGTGTAATTATATTGTTGCTGCAATCTTATTATTGCATAAAATTATCTCATCTTGTGGGATTTAATTAATAAAAAAGAGGTTACTTTAGAATTAAAATTGTGTTATAATCCAGTTCTCATATTAGACTTAAATCTGTGATCGATTCAAAAAATTTGGAGAAGTTTAGATTATATTCATATAGTATTTTATAATGTTTTATATAGATCTATCTAAATTTTTTTTTATGTTTATGTTTTTAAATATTATAAATAATTGGCTTAATATATATCCAAAATATATTATATCTAGTCTTGATCTTTATACCTCTTAGACTATTACTGAAATAGTCTAAGAGATATAAATTCATGTTTTATGAAAGTAATTTTAATCTCAGCTTGGAAGCAAATTGTAATCTTCAACCCATAATAAATAGTAACCTTGTGTTTTTATATTTTTTTTACAATATATATGTTGTAAATATATAATTTGAGACCAAATATTTTGAGTAGTTATGTTGTATGTGTTATGTTTGTGAGTTTGTCCTGTTTTGCACTAAAGGTGGTTTTGTCTTGTGTCCACTACAAGTCCCAAACCCAAATATTACTCTTGAAACCTTAGGTGATCTGAGGGTTGTATTTGAATTAAAAATAGCAGTTGAAATAATTATTTGTTTTTGTTAAGGAAGTGTTTGTAAAGTAAAATGATCTCATAATTATTCCCATCATAATTCTCAGAGGATAACAATTTTTAGCTCCAAGCAATTTTTCATCATATAAGCTTCTTTCCGTGGATTGTGGTTGTGGTGGTTTGGGTATGCATGTTAGTGGATAATATTTTCAATATATAGGAGAGTGTTTTATTTTACCCAAAAATAGGTAATGAAATTTAAACCACATTAAGTAGACTTTAATAGGTTGTAGAGATTAATTTGATGATTTGTATTTTAGAATTGTAAATTAGTAAATATGAATGTAGTACCTTTATATATAGTATTAAATGTTATTAGTTTTTTTTATATATATATATAATTTCAGTATGTAGAAGAGGTGATGTTTTGGTTATTTATGAGAATTTGGACCTTGCATTAATGTTAGTGTCATGAACTATTCTTTTTTTTTTTAATTTAAACTGATATGATCCTTTTATGTAAGATTTTTTTTTAAAAAAAATTGTGTGAATTTTTTGCATATATCTTTTTTATTTTATTTTATACTAAATTTTTTTTTTTGGCCAATAAAAATTAAATTTTAGATTTTTAAGTCATAAAAATTCTAATATTATATTATAAAATCACATTTCTCAAATTCTTAAGCTAATAAATAGTTGTTATATCTCTATCTGTCAGAATGATAACTAATTGTTGTATGTATTCTAAAAATCTTGGTTTGCTGGTACAAATTATATTGACGAGTATAGTGTTAAGAGTTTTTTTTTTTTTAACTAAACAAATTCGTATATGTATGTATGTGATATATATTTAAGTTTGAGATTTGAAGTGTTGAGTTCTTTTAATTTTAAGTTTAGAAGTTGATTTTAAAGTGTTATTTACTTTGTTTCTATTTGAGTCAAGCATTTCTTAATGAGGGGGATTGCCGTTAAATACAAATTTCTATTACAAATGAGGAGTCTTATCAAAATTGATTCAATGGGTATTACTCTGTCACACAAAGTCAATTTTGATATTGATGCAAAAAAAAAGTGATGAAAATTTCAGGATTCGTTGTTTTTTAATTTATTATGACAAATATTTATGAATTAATTTTACTTACATTTTTTCTTCTTGAATTTCAATCCATGAAACTTTCTAGCTTTAGTTAAATTATACCTCATATATAATTGACTCTTTAGAAGTTATTGAAATTTTTATATGCTGCTAGAAATTTTCTTATCTTATCTTTAACTAATTAAATGCAGAAGGATGGTCATTATGAGATTCATACTTGTTGAGGGACATTTTCTGATCATACTATAGGTACACTCATAATAAGGTAACACCTTTTGTATTTTTTTTTTAATAATTCAATTCCCATGCATAATTAAGTGTTTATTAACGCCTTATTTATGATGTAAATTAAAATGAAAAATTCTGGTATAATTGGTTTATTATTAGTTTTACATATTCTATTTGATTATCTCACTGAGGAACCAATTCAATTAGGCTTTTATCTGTTTGGATTTGACATATATTAGAAATCATACACAACAGGGTGAGGCTATCTCATGTCACTTTGATGAAATAATATTTTTGAATTTCTTTACATCAATATATAGTTAGTTATACGCAGTCAACTTAGGCTGAATATTTTTTTGAGTGGGTTTGATGGAAAAAAAAATGTTAGAAGACAACAAAACTTTTTATTTTTTACCATTAGTTAGTTATTAATATATATTTAAAATTGTGAACTAAAAATATGTTATTAAATACTAGACTAAAAAAATTAGGTTGATGACTAAAAATAATAGCGCTTGAACATTTTTTAAAAGAAAAATAAGATAAATATTAAGAGAAAAAAATGTAGAATAAATAATTTTAAACCGAAGGATAGAGATATATAAAATATAAAAAAATTCTTAGAATAAAATAAAGAAATAAAACTAAATTAAAGTATAATTAAATATTATAGAACGAAATTTGAGAAGAGAACATCTTTTCATTATATTAACTAAATAATAAATTTATATACTTTTTGAAATATTGAAATGTTCACTTGATTAGGATAAATTGTAATAATTTCTTTTTAAACTTAACTATATTAGATATATATTCACAATGAGAAGTTCTATCTAACTAATACTGTTTTTCTTTATTTTTATCTTATATTTCAACTAGCAATAGCTAAACTTTTTTTACACTAAAAGTGTTGCCTCCTATTATTTCTCATCACAGTTTATGGAATTATATATTAACTTCTATTGATATTTAAGTTGAATGACAGTAAATATTCCTATATTTTATAAAATATAACATTGATATAAATATAACACTAAACATATCTTCAAAAAGATTAAATATAGAAATTAAAAATTAATAGAACGGGTGATATCACTTAATTTAATTTTAAGAAAACACCAATTTAATCTACCCGTTAACTTAAATTATTCAATTTCAGAAATATAATATTTTCTTAATAATTTATTTTTTAGAGCCCCTTTCACTGTTTACCTTTAATAGTAACTAGTTTTCAACTAACATTCCCTTTTTAACAATATCAAAAGTAGTCCAAACAAAAAAGATAAGCAGTTAGTTATATGTTAATAGAGATAAAGATATAAGGAGTGTAAAGGAGGTTAGTTAGAATATTGAAATTCTGTTAGTCTGCTAGTATATATGTGCATAACAGAATTGGTTAGGAGTAGTTTAGTTTAATTAACTTGAGTTGGTCGAATAATTAACTCATTTGTTCACTTGAATTTCATCTTGTGCATGGAGCAACCCACCTTAAGATAGAATTCAATAGAATTCAAAGGAGTAGTTTAGTTTCTTTTTAAGCTGGTTCTGTTAGCTTGTTATAAATATCTGCTTTCTACCCTTTGCATACATATTCAGTTTTTTTTTTCCTATTCGGTAAAATAATGAAAGAGTGAGTGTTAAAGAAGGGGGATATTTTAGTCATTTTACATTCTAAAGACAGAACCCTAAAATTCGGAAACGAAAACCCAAAGCACACTTGCCCTCTTCTCCTTAGCTGCTTCTTCTCTTTAATTCTCTCCGTCAAACCCTATTTTTCATCCACCAAAGCATCCTCTTCTCTCTTCTCTCTCTTGCATTTCTTACAAATGTGTTGTTTTAAGGTTGTGGAGCTTCGATTTCTACTTTCTACTTCTATTTCTGGAAAATGATGGGGGAAACATTACTTTCATGAAGAGAAGAATATATAAGAGGTAGGTTGGATTTTCTTTTCTTATTTTCCAGGAAAATCATATTATTAATTAATATTATATAGACATTCTAGAACCAAAATTATTTTAATCTATTTGTCCAGCCCACCCTAGCTGGAAGAGTTTTCATTCTGTGTGAGGGAATTTTTTTCGTTATTATAATAAATTTGACTCAACTCATCATTTAACGATAATAATTTTCATATAAAGATTATTTATACTGTGTTATCTAATAGAAATTCAGAAAGATAAAAAAAAATAATTCGAATAATCATCATAGTGGACATTTATTTAATTATGATTTGACATTTTCTTAAGTTTTTATTGGTTAACATTTAACCATTTTGGAATTGCTTTTTACCAGTTAATAATTCATATCGATGAAATTAACCATTAATTATTAATGGCTAAGCAAGTAACTGTTCCCTTTAATATTTGATGTGTTGATGCCTTAATGAAGATTTGGTTTACCTAATTTGGATACATTATAGTAAGTTAGTAACACACTTGAATGTGGTGATTGCACATCATGCATCAGGTACTGATTGATATGTGTTTTGTGAAAATTTTTGCTTTTGTTATTATTTTTTTCTTCTAAAATCTAAATTGTAAGAATCTGATAATAATTTATATAAATGTGATTCTAAATTTTAGTGTACATCTATCATTATCTGTATATAAAATTATACTATATATATTGATAATATATTAGTGTTAGACTGACTATTATGTTTTTCTTAATTTTTTACGTTACAACAGCAATTATAATTTAAAATTGTGAGAGTACTATCTACTATCTAGTCATAAAATATTAGAAAAATTATTTTGGCTTGAAAATATTGTTATTTTAGCCTTTTCATATATAATTATAAGAAGTAGTTGAAAAAAAATATATATATATGGTAATCTTCACTAAAGTATTCTGCATTATTGGTAGCTGATGCTGGCAAAAAAATTTTCTGGTTTTATAGTATTATTCTTTTCACATAGTATCAGTTGTTGATCAGCAGATGATAATTGTTTCATAGAAATGAGACTTTAAGAGTTTTTATGTGTCATGATTATTATTACACATTTTTTAAGTACTTTCCTCATTCTTAGGTCTGTATAGAATCCTCATCTCCTAATTAAGTTAATATTTATGCTGTCTTGATGATCTAATGGTACTTCAGTTATGTATCATGATGAAGTGTATTTTTTTTTCTTTTGATATTGTTGTGTCAGATTATAACTGAGAATAAAAAAATAATAAAATTTTTTAGATTAACATCATAGGTACGGTGTAATTTTACCTATCAATTTTATCTATAAAAAAATTTATTGTCATTTATACCCCTTACATGCATGTTCAAAATAGTAGATTAAGAGTAGAAGAAAATGGAGAAGGACTTATAAAGAATTATAGAGATTATTGTTAAATGTGCTTATTACTAGAACATTGGACTTATGAAAATCCGAAGGAAGAGCAACAAAATGAAGAAAGAGGAAACAAAGTGAATCTAAATTACATTTGTGAAAAGGGATAAATAAAGAAAGAAAATGGTAAGGAGTAAGTTGTAAATAACTAATTTTGATCTGAAATGCTAAGGAGTTGTTCTAGATATTCAACCCCCAAATCCTCAAACACCATCACATTAGTTGTTGATGATGATGATGATGAAGATTTCTCTGATGATTCCCTTTTCTTTTTAGTCTTTGACAACTTCCTTTGGATGCAATTCCTCTCTTTGAGTGCAAGTGCAGGTGAAGAACAAGAACAAGAATCAGAATCCATCATGATTCCTTGCAAAGAATCTTTGACCCTTTTGAATGGAAAGTTGAGAACAGCCTTGTAGCCTCTCATGGAGAATGCAGCTTGATCATAAGCCAAAGCAGCATCTTCTGCACTTTCGAATGTTCCAAGCCAAACCCTTCTTCCATTCCTTGTTGTGTCTCGAATTTCCGCTGCGAATTTCCCCCATGGCCTTTTCCGAACTCCTATGTAATTTCTTCTAATTCCCTTGTCACCATCAACTTGTTCTTCTTCATCATCTTCAAGCTGCTTCTTCTTCTTGATGTTCTCTGTGGTTGTTGGTGATTGTGATTGTGAATAATCAATGGAGAAGTCAATGATATCATCATCAAAGGAAAGAGATGAATTGTTATTAATGAAAGAAGGGTGATTAACAACATGGGTTGTGAATAATCCATTATTGTTGGTTGTGAAGAATGATTGGGAGCAGAAAGTGTGTGAAACATTGTTATGATCATGATGGGACATGTCCCAATCTGGGATCTCAAAGAAAGGAGGCGTAGTAGTGCTCATTTTTGTACCTTTAATTGTGTATGATTATATGATATCAATCACTTATGGCTCTCTGTGACTACTTATTTATATATTGAAACCTAGAGATCCCACCCAAATTGTTTATGTTTCTTACCATGTTATATTTATATAGAAAAAGTAGAGGGAATTATTTGTAATATAAGCTAACTAATTTTTTTTTATAAAAAACCTATTTTTAACTAGGGTGAACGTGGATCGGATCGGATTAAATATGGTCAAAATTTTGATCCGATTCGTACTAAAATTATCGGATCGGATCTAATATTCGCAGTTTTTAAGATTGGATCCGATCCGCACAGTTGCGGATCGGATTGGATATCAGATATATCCGCAAAACACAAAAATATTTTTAAAAACTTATTTTTATTAAAATAATATCAATAAAATTTATTAGGCTAATAAGCCCGTGGATATTGAAGTTCCACAAACGGTACTTCCCGATACTGTATTTGAAGCGGTTGTTCGAATTCCTTATGATATGCAAATCAAACAAGTTCTTGCTAATGGTAAAAAGGGGGCTTTGAATGTCGGGGCTGTTCTTATTTTACCGGAGGGCTTTGAATTGGCCCCCCCCGATCGTATTTCACCCGAGATTAAAGAAAAGCTGGGTAATCTCTCTTTTCAAAGCTATCGTCCCACAAAAAAAAAAAATTCTTGTGGTAGGTCCTGTTCCCGGCCAGAAATATAGTGAAATCACCTTTCCTATCCTTTCCCCCAATCCCGCTACTGAGAGAGATGTTCACTTCTTAAAATATCCAATATATGTAGGCGGGAACAGGGGGAGGGGTCAAATTTATCCCGACGGGAGCAAGAGTAATAATACTGTGTATAATGCTACAGCAGCGGGGATAGTAAAAAAAATCATACGAAAAGAAAAGGGGGGATACGAAATAACTATAGCGGATGCATCGGATGGACGTGAAGTGATTGATATTATACCTCCAGGACCGGAACTTCTTGTTTCGGAGGGTGAATCTATCAAACTTGATCAACCATTAACGAGTAATCCTAATGTGGGTGGATTTGGTCAGGGGGATGCAGAAATAGTACTTCAAGATCCGTTACGTGTCCAAGGTCTTTTGTTCTTCTTGGCATCGATTATTTTGGCACAAATCTTCTTGGTTCTTAAAAAGAAACAATTTGAGAAGGTGCAATTGTCCGAGATGAATTTCTAATTTACAGGTCCGCGAATTTATGAACATATTAAGCCTAAGCCGGTAAAAGAACTAAATTTTAGTCGATAAATTCTGTACTGTAATTCTATTCTGTATAATCAAAAATTTAAGAAAAAGGACCGAACCTTTGATTCTTTCGAGTCTTTTTCTACCGTATTTAGAGAATTCCTTGTACTGCAGTACTAGTCAGTCATAGTATATATAGTGAAGAAGACTATTTTACTTTGTCTTTTTTCAACCCACTCGATAAACACCTCTATTTTTAACTAATTTGTTAGAATTAATTTCACCTCCTAATTGGTTCTCTAACAGAACCAATTTATATATTGGGCATCTTTTATTAAAGTGTTGTTGCTAATAGATTAAAAGAGCATCTATACCATACCGAAATACAAAAAAGAATATCCAATGAGATGAATTTGTAAAACACAAAGTATAGAAATTAAATATAGGAATGAATGAATCTCTTGTTAGTTAATATTAACTATTTTTTTTAATATTAAAAACTTTTTTCCTTTAAGGATTTATAGTTTAATTTTTATAATTTAAAATTAAAAATTTATTTTAAAGAATGGAATTTGAGATAAATAAAATAATTTTAAAAATATAAAAATATTATATACACACTAAAAATCAGTCACTAAATTAATTATTATGTATTTGTGTATAAATATATATTATTTAATTTATTTTTAATATATATTTTATATTTTAATATATTTTTACATGAATAATTAATTTTTAGTATATACATAATATATTTGTTTCATCTATTCATAAAGTCTTAAATAGTATTGATTCGAGTGAGTTTCGTGAAAAATAAATTAAGTAAAATCAAGTACTTGTAAATATTTAATAAATATTTAAAAGTATCAATAGTTTACGGTTCTAATTTTTCAATCAAGATTCAACGAAATTATGAATATTCAAAGTAATTTCGATTCGTTAACCAAAAAAATAATAATAATTTCGATTCGAACATTTTGATTACTCCCATGATCAATATTTTAAATTATAATTTTCCATTCCGGCTAAGATCAACTGCAATTCTATAGAAAAGTTTAAGGTTATCTAATTTTGTTTCTATTAACCCCAAAAGAAAAAAGAAACTATAATATATTTTGTTTGGTATTCATAAAGTAGAGTTTTTATTGATAAAATGAGTTTGGGGGTGACTGGGGTTTACAACTTAATTAAATAGTTATAAAATGAATGTCCAAACAAATATTTATAAAAACTTTACATCTTATGTCATGTCCAAAAAAAACTTTAGTCTTGTGTATGTATTTTTTTTAAAGGCTTATCTATATATTTGATATTCTAAAAATATATATTAAGATTATAAATTAAAAATTTTATTAAAAATATAAAAAATCTAAATTGTTAATATATATATTTTATATTTATTAAATAAAAAAATTTAAAACTTTCTATTATAATAAATTTATTATGTATTCTTAAAATACATATTAACTAAACTTTAATTATATATGTACCCTGCTGTGTTATGACCTATAAATTTAAAGTAAAAAAATACGATAAATATTGTTATGTTCTAGAATTTAATAGTCCATTCTAATCAATTGGAACACTCCTCTCTAAATCATTATCATTATCATTTATCTTGGTAGATTTCGCATCAATGTCATCTTATAGTACATCTTTTACGGAATTCGATTTTTTACCCTCTCTTAAAACTGATATCATCTATCCCAACAAGAGTATTTGTAAGCACAATTGCAAACTCACTAAAAGAGCGATTACTACTAATTTTTCCTTCATTAATACAGTTTAGATTAACGGCGAAGGATTAAGAAGCCATCAAAACTCTTTTAGATGTAATTATAGGTACAAATAAAGAGACAATAACAGGCATTGAACTAGAGACTTTTAGAATTATTATAAATTTTGATTTGATTCTCGTGAACTAGCTATCACATCTCCAAACTTGATTAACAATTCATGGATTTTCACTTCGAAAAACTAATTACATTGAAACAAAATTTACAAATTTTTATCATTGTCTATTACAAAAAAATCGTACTTCACATCATTTTATGCCATAAATTCTCAGTTTTTAGATAATAGTATTTTGCAATTGAATAAAATTCGTACTAAATTTAATAAAAATACTCATTGAATTGTTATCAATAAATTTTATTTCTTTTCGTATTTCCAGTGTACACCAAATTTAGAGCCGAATTTGATAAAGCCGAATTCATATGATGATATAGTAAAACTTTAAATTCAAGTTTTTATTAAAATATTTATTGCCACCAAATTAAATATTTAATTACGAATAATATATAAAAGTATTTTATATTATAAATATAAATATTATATTAGTTAAAAATAAATTTATTGTTTGGAGTAAGATCGGATTGAAAAATTCTAGTTTCGCAAATAAAACAATTTGGGATTTTAATTTAAATTGATTTTATACTCAAAAATAAAATTAAAATAAAATGAAGACTCTACCATAAAAGATGCTTGTTTTTAAACTCACACTCCTATAATGGGTCATCTATCACCATCACATGTGCTATTTGTTGGGTTTTTTTCTCTCCTTTGTGAGGCCCAAGCCCAACATTTTGGGGGTGTATTCTTGCACCCTAGTGTCACAACCCTAATTCAGTTTTTGAGGGTTATTGAGAGTGATAGAGAGTAGCCACAAAGAGAGAAAGAAAGGGAAAAACAGAATTCCCGTTTTTGTCCAAAGCAGCAAATTTCAAATGGCAGTTTCTCAGTTGTTCACCGTTGGATCGGCTTAAAATTTAAACTGCATGTTCCTATCATTTTGTTCTTCATTCTGATCGGTGAAGATGTTGATTGGAGGTTTGCAGTAGGAGAAATTGGCTTCGCAAGAGAGAAATTAGGTTTCCCGTTTTTACACAGAGCAGCAATCTTGGAACGACAGTTTCTCATTCTTTCACCGTTGGATCGACGTGAAATTTGGACTGTAGATTCTTCACATCTTGTTCTTCATTCTGAACGGTGGAGATTTTAATTGGAGGTCTGCAGAGGTAGAAATTGGCTTCGACATCAGCTCTGTTTTTTGGGTATATTTCATCTTCTTGCTTCTTATTTGTGAGCTTTGGTGCTTTGATGTTTTGGCTGGTTATATGCACATTTTTGTGCTTTGTTTGAGACTCTCTTGTACCTCATTTGATTATAGTGGAGCTATTTAATTGGTCTGGATGATCCGTGGTCTCATATTGAGAGGGTTTTCCACGTTAAAATCTTGATGTGTTCTTGTTATTGTTTTACTTGCTATATTTGCTTGTTATAGTTGCTACCATATTGTGTTGTGAGTGCTTCCATATTGTTCTTGTGTTGGATATTGTTGTCGTTTCCGCTGCTAGACTCTTTCACTATTTTGTCTAATTTTAGTGACTTAATAGCTTGTACTTATCTCTAATGCTAATAATATATTAATGATTCCTGTTCAGCTTATTTTATGGGCAGGCATTTTCATTTGTCGTTTAGTGCATTTGACGAGGTTGTAGATATTATGTGTCGTTCCTTTATTCTTACGTATGGTACAATATAATTTTTTCCTAATTGAGGGACAAATCTTATAACATACTAAAAATACTATACTTTTGTCTAAGCGTGTACGATCCTAAAAAAAAGTCCGAACAATTTGGGTGAATTTTGATCCGAATTAGAAATGGCTCAGCAAGATTTAAAAAAAAAATTACAACCCAATAAAATAATTCAAAGATAAAGTATTATTTTAGTTTTTAATATTTAGATTAAATTTTAATTTTATTTTAAAGATTTTAAATATTTTATTTTTATTTCATAAAATTTTAAATATATTTAATATAATTCTATTGTTAAATTTGATATTAATAGTTAATCAAATGAGTAACTTTAACGTTAATAATGTTCAATATAATCCTTTTTATAACACTTTTTCTTCTTAATTTTCTTTTCTTTTACAAAATTCAAAATTTTAACAATCAATCATCAACTTTCAAAATAAAAAAAAAATTATATTAGTGATCGTTGATGAATCAATTTTATTTACATAATAAAATTGAATGTTATTGACTCTTCAATATGCGAATTGCTTGCATCATATTTAATAGTGGAGCTACATTGAACTCATTTAAAATTTTTTTAGAATTAAAATAAAATGTTCAAAAAAAATTTTAACTAAAATAAGACGTTTAAAATATTAAAAATTAAATTAAAATTTATCCTAAAACTAAGACTAAAATATTATTTTACCCAACAATTCAATTAGATTTAGGCCAAAGCTCGAGTCACTCCAATTTAACCAGATTGAATAGAAGAGAGTGTGTGTATTACACCTTAGGGGAGAACAACATTTATAGGTAGAAACTAGAAACTAATCAAAGAGAAGTTTAAGAAAGGTCAAGAATGAATCTTGAGCATTACTAATTATCTATAACAGAAAATGTACACTTGTAGCATAACTAATTGGAGATGGTTATTTTTTCTTTATATCTTCTCTCAAACTCAAGAGAGGTTTTGGAATTGCTCTTTACTTACTATAAGAAGTATAATTTATTGAAATTAAAATATTCAATTTTTTAATTTGTTTCAAATTTAACATTTTATTCCCGAATATATATAAGGCATTTGAGATACTCATGTCCAAAGAATTTTTATATCCAAAAAATAAACAAATTAGGTTTTATTTGTCATTTTTTTTACAATTGCTGCGTATATTATGCTTACGTATATTCCTAAAAAATAAATTACATGAAACAAAGCTCACTTAATAATTGTGTATTCAAGTAAAATGAAAAGGAAAAATGAACGAAGAGAAGGCTGATAATTTTGTATATGATTTTCAAAATGCTGAATTTTTTGAAAATGAGCTATACATTATCAATTTCAAGAATATGGGTCTAAATTTTTGTTTTTAGGCTGAAAAAAGTAATTATTTTTGTCCTCTTTTACAAGTCCCAAAAACACATTGTTTTGGCTTTTTCTATTTTTCACAGGTTACAAAAAATAGTATACAATTTATTTTGCGATTATGACTTCTCTCTTAACTTTTTACAAGTTGTAGAGAGTACTATATTAATATAAGTATATATCCACTGGATTTTTTATGTTTTATGTTCTTTTACTTTTTACAATCAATCCTGATAATCTTTGATATCCTGACTAAGATTTACAAGATAACCATAGCTTGCTTCAAGCCGACAATCTCCGTGGGATCGACCCT